>NC_043960.1:14509948-14683663 GCF_902148855.1 Sphaeramia orbicularis
AGCAATTTTCAAAACATGCATTAAATATATTTGTGAAAATGCACCTATTAGGATTACTGCTGAAGTTTAAGTAGCTGCAGTATTTAATACGAACACTAATATTCCTGTTCCTGAACTGTAGGACACACACACACTGTTCACATTGCACTTGTACCCTTTGCACCGGCTCACCTTTTGCACAGACTCATTCATTGCACAGACTCTCTAAACACTCTCTTGCACTGACTCCTTGAGGAAATTTAAAGTATTTTTTTACTATTGTGTTTTTAAGTTTGTGATACTGCTGGAACCTCTAAATTTCCCTATGGGATGAATAAAGTATCTATCTATCTATCTATCTATCTATCTATCTATCTATCTATCTATCTATCTATCTATCTATCTATCTATCTATCTATCTATCTATCTATCTATCTATCTATCTATCTATCTATCTATCTATCTATCTATCTATCTATCTATCTATCTATCTATCTATCTATATCTGATCTAGTGGAACATTTTAGTAGATGGTTTTGGTTGCCAGTGGCTGTTTGGGTCTTTATGGGTTAAAAAGTTCTTAAAAAGCCTTAACTTGTAGAAACCTGTAGGAACCCTGTTACCCTGAAATTCTTTGTAATATGTGATTACATTGGTCCAACTCTCAAAAATTAATGTGACATTGCATAAGCATATTGAAATGATGCCATAGAAATATGCATACCATAACAGAAGCTAAAGGCAGCCCAACAAAAAATTACACTATATTGTACAATACCCTGAATATAGATCACACATGGCATTCTCATTTAGATCAAACATGCTGCTGATGCTAACTACAGTCCAACACTGACTTGTTTTCTAGTCTAATCCAATCCAATCCAACTTTATTTATAAAGCACTTTAAAACAACCACAGTGGACCAAAGTGCTGTACAGAAGACTAAAAGCACAATAAAAATAAATAAAAGCATTAAAAACCATTAAAATTCAATAAAAATAGATAAATAAAACTAGTTAAAATATAAAAACAGAAACAGAAAAGAAAAGGAACAGTGTCATTTCACTTTGGTGAGGGTTCATCAAATAGCATTTACAAGATCAGAACCCTGTGGAGCACATTAACAACGGCATTTAAAAAAAAACAAAAAAAACAAAAAAACCCCACAGATATACAGGGTGTATCAAAAAAAAACATATTGAAAAACTACCCCCAGTTCCACATTTGATAATTTTTGGAATTTTCTTTTATGGACGTCCGTAGGTAGGGGATTGGTGGATATTTGTCCACATGTACAGACCCAGGTTTTCATGGGAGTGTGAAGTTGGTTCCGTCCTCGGAACCAGTTCCGAGTTCCGAAAACGGAACTGGTTCCACTAACGGAACTAGATCCTTAGACGCAGGGTTCTCACTAGGATTTTTTCACAGAGTAGGGGCACCATGTATGTGGCGTGCATACATGGCGCGAGTTTTGTAGGGGGGTCCAGGAGCGTAAGGCAAGTGATGTTGTCGGGCGGGCGTCAGACAATACCAAGGCACACAAAGGAGTGTTGATTATGTTGTTCTCATTTTCTGTCTGCAGCGCTTTGTGCCAAGACAAAGGACTATGTTTTTTCAAATTCAAATCTCGTTATCATTACGCTGGACGATCACACACACACGCACAAAAAAAACACCGCTATGCTGGTTGAAAGACAGCGTCGCGGATCAGATCCCAGCGTCGGGGCCCCCCAGGGACAGCGTCGGAACCCTGACGTTCAATGATGCTAGCGAGAACCCTGCTTAGATGGAACTGGTTCCGTAAACAAAACTGGTTCCGAGAACTGAAAATAGAGCTGGTTCCGTTAGCAGAACCAGCTTCACACTCCCGGTTTTCATGCATGAGTGAGCAGGGGCAAACTGCACAATCCAAGTTAAAACTGGTTTGTGCGAAGTAGTGGTGGGATTTAAATCTAATCAAAGGTCATGGGAGGGGACAATGGGCATCCATCTTGTTTTCCACAAAATTACCAGGTTACAGCATAAACACTTTGGCCACCATGTCAATTTCATTTCTTTACCCATGGCAGCTGTTCCTGCCTTTCAAAGTTAATTCAACTTATTTAGGCCTGAAAATGTCACTGAGGACAGGCCAAGTTAGGGTTAGGATTAATTGGAGTTGATTGATTGGATTTAAATCCCACCGTTAATTTGCGCAAACCAGTTTTAACTTGGACTGCACAATTTGCCCCAGCTCACTCATGCATGAAAACCTGGGTCTGTAAATTTGGACAAATATCCGCCAATCCCCTACTCATAAAAGAAAATTCCAAAGATTATCAAATATGGAACGGGGTAATTTTGCAAAATGTTACATATATATATATATTTTTGATACACCCTGTAGTATACCCCTGGCCAAAATGCACACATTCCCTGAAAGCATATTGTGCTGTGTATACGACAAGCCCTGACAAACAGCCTTCTGCCCCCCCCCCCCCCCACACACACACACACACACACACACTCACACACACATTTCCACAATCCCTGTGAGGAGAAACCAGGGGAACCAGTTCAAAGGTTAAATACAGAAGCTGCCCGAATCACTAGGTCAGCAGGCAGACAGAGGAAATGACGGGCTTAATGACTGGCTGCTGTTGCTAATGACTGCCTACACATCACTTGCTGGGCGGAAGAGAGCCTGACTGACAGATGCACACACATCTGCAGGTGCGCACACACACACACACACACACACACACACAGATGATGGATGAAATCAACCCTCGTCCTCTCCTGTTCAATGAGCTGTAATTGGTGGTGAGACTCGACCATCCAGTGCTGAGCGGCGCAGGTCCCGCCCACTACTTTAACAGCCCATTAGCAGTTATTAAAGGGTCCTCAGGGAGCTGCACGGGTCACAACACACTGCTAACCTCACAGAGATTAATAACCCGTGAGATTTGATAGAGACGCTGTGCTGCAGTTAGGTTGAGGATAATGTGTGACACTTGCGAGGGTGAAATGATGAAAAGAAAAAGCTGACATTTAATGTTTTAACCTTTATTTTGGATACTTCACTTATTCTTGATGTTTACTGGCAACAACTGCAGCTATGTTTTTTTTTGTTTGTTTTATTTATGCTACTCTGGAGGGAAGCGGAAAACTACATTTTGTTTATGATATGAGGGTAAATCTTTTTAATAAATGAATTAGAAAACAAAACCTATTTCCTGCTGTCATACACAAATTGACAAATGAAAAGAAAAAACAAGTTATACAGTACACAGGTTGGAGGATAAATATGACAGAACCTGGTCACAGTTCATAACTCGTATCAAGAGCCTGCCTTGAGTCTGACTCCTGGTTTTTACTTAATGTATTTATTTTTCTTTCTTTCTCGCTCTTTGACTGCCATCCTAGTCTTCTCAATGCCCATGTTCTGACTGCTGGGACTTTTTTCTTATGCCAGAGGTCCTGGATGTTGGTGGCATGACCAGAATGATCAACACAGATTGGTTTGAGTCTTTTTTTTTTTTTGGTCTGTCTGTTTTTTGTACTTGTGTATATTTCTTTTTTTTTTTTCTTTTGGTGTTCTGTTTTCCCATTTGATACGCGTGTTTATCTGGATGTATTTGTGGGGATGCCACCTGGATGGGGGGGGGGGGGGGGGGGGGGGGGCAAGTTCACAACTTTTGTAAGAAATGCTTTAATGACGTCAATGTTGTTGATATGGAAAAATGATAGAGTTGTAAAAAAAAAAAAGAAAAGAAAAGAAAAGAAAAAACAAGTGTCTCAGTAAGGTGCTGGTCCATCATGTGCCTCCAGAACTGCTTCAGTGGACTTCACTCTACTAGTCTGTGAAATTTATACTATAACATGACTTACATCATGGGCTGTCACAATAATAAAATTGGTCATTAATTGTCAGACACATAATTACCATGAGCAATTTACACTGTTGCACATAAAGTTAACTATTTTTACCTCTTCTCATGAAATGATTGTGACAAGGTGATTTATTCTTGACAGAAAAAGTATAATGGGTCTCAGTTTTTAATCATTGCACCTGGTCAAAGGTAATTAACAATATGTATAAATAGGAATAACAAGAGATATGTGTCTGAAAACAACATTCCAACTTTATGGTGTTGTTAGTGTTTTTCTGTTCACTATGCTCCATTAATACAGTATAAGCTTATCAATAAGTTATTTATACATATACAGTATACCTAATAAAGAAGAACACTAGAGAATATAAATAAAAGTGCATTTCTGTTTGTCTTAAAGGCTTTGTAAAGAAAGACAAATCTACAGATTAAACATAACAGGCTAAATATACATAACACTTTTACTTATGACTGATAATGACAGAAACCAACAGAAAAGATGTGCCTTGAGGTGAAGCAGTGCAACAACATATTGTCATTAAAAGAATCGCTGATGTAAAAGTTTTAATGAAAAATAACATTCTGCTAGTTTTAAATAGACCAATAGTGATGAATATCACAACTAGAAAAGCATTCGGAGTGTGCAGACCTCCGCCAAGGCAGAGCAGCCCCCCCCCCACCCCCCCACCCCCAATCATGACCAAAATTTAATCATTTGTTCCTTGTGCCAGTATCATCATTTCCTGAAAATTTCATCCAAATCCGTCCATAACTTTTTGAGTTATCTTGCTAACAGACAGACAAACAAACAAACCCTGATGAAAACATAACTCCTGCTGTATATAATGCAAAAAAAAAAACTGAAGTTAGGTCAAATAATTGCAATACAGTGATTATGTAGTAATTAAAACAGGTTTTTATGTACGACCAGACACCCACAAGGGATCTGACTTCTGACCTTTTCAGTTCTGATACAGACACAGATTCCCTGGCTCTGGTTATTGGCAGACACCATGTATTTGTCCGTTTAATTAACCCTTTCATGTATAGGTCACTACAGTGGACAGTTATTCTACTGCTGTTCTCTCGTATATTAATGGTTTTTGTTGTTTTAGTTCCATATCAGCCAACACAGTGGACACTTATGCATCATCCCATACACTGACATTCAGACCATTACTGTAACTGTGCTGTTCTTGATAAACCTGATCTGCAGTAACATGTTTGAATGTAAATCAATTGTTATTTGTCAGACAAAAAGGTTTTTTTTTTTTTGCATATTATCTCCATGAAATGAGTAATTACTAGCATTAGAATATGTTAAAATGTGAGAAGACATCAGATTAGCAGCATTAAAAATGTTTTTATTTCATTGTTTTCATATTACTTTCTGATATTGGGTTTTAAACACGTTTCTTTACTGCAAAAATTAAATGCATGGATATTTTCGTAACTCCACAGAAAAAAAAAAACTCAATCACATTGTTTTTTTCATGGCTAAGGAGGAATAAAAACACTCAAAAAATAAATCTTGACTCAGGTTCTCACAATTCATGCATGAAAGGGTTAAAAAGCAATATGCCTCTTAGTATAGAAGAGACAATGACTGTTCTTCTATGTGTAAAGAAACATAAGGCTTCACTTTAAGCATTGATTTTTAAATAAAATGCAATAAATACATAAAGTTTCTGAATTATTTACTCTTAATATATTTACTCATGTGCTAGTGCCTTGTTTAAAACAGCTGAAAAGATCAATCTATGGATCACAGCCATCATGAACACAATCCAACTCAGCATTTAGGGTCAGTATCCAGTCAATATCTGATGCTAGTGTGTATCCACCACTTACCAATGCAGGTGAATTTGCTCGACCTACCAGCCATGGGGGCAGAAAAATTAAAGCATTACTTGCAATTAAAACCTGAGCACAAAACAGTAAAGACCAATGGTAAAAAAAAAAAAAATAGATCAGGTCAAGAAGCTATGACTCCTGCAGTCATACAACACTGTCTACAGTGGTGTAAAAGTAACCAAGAAGAAGATGAAGAAGGCGAATATGATGAAGAACAAGAAGCCTAGACTAACTATGACACAAAAAACAAGATAATGTGATGCTATATCGCAAAAGGGTAAAGATCTGCAGAAAAGACTTTATCAGAGGAGTCACAGGTCAAAGGGTGAAGGTCAAAAAGTAATGAGGAAACAACAACAGATGGTCACATGGTTATGAATTTGTGTAATATTTCAGTATTTTCCTTAGGAGTGTGAATATTGAACTTATGACATAAAATACCTTAATTACCAAAATGATTGCTTCTTACGTTTGTACCCTGCAAGTTATAATACAGCAATTTGCATATAGAATAGAATAGAATAGAATAGAATAGAATAGAATAGAATAGAATAGAATAGAATAGAATAGAATAGAATAGAAAAACTCTTGATGAAATTATTCTTAAGGTGTCACACAAAAATCATACTGAAAAATGTTGACAATATACAAGTACAAAAAAATATTAACATATGCAAAAGGATAGAAGAAATGTTTACAACATAAAGGATATACAGAGTGGGGAAGCAAAATTTACAATATTTTGAAGCAGGGATTGAAAGACAGTGTATGATCAATTAGTTTATTGAAAGTCATGAGAATTTATTTGCCACAAGAAAATTGACATAATAGAAAATGTTTTTATTCTATGTGTCCTCCTTCTTTCTCAATAACTGCCTTCACACGCTTCCTGAAACTTGCGCAAGTGTTCCTCAAATATTCAGGTGACAACTTCTCCCATTCTTCTTTAATAGTATCTTCCAGACTTTCTCCTAATAGTTTTGCTCATAGTCATTCTCTTCTTTCCATTATAAACAGTCTTTATGGACACTCCAACTATTTTTGAAATCTCCTTTGGTGTGACGAGTGCATTCAGCAAATCACACACTCTTTGACGTTTGCTTTCCTGATTACTCATATGGGCAAACGTTTCTGAAAAGGTATGGATAATAGTGTTAGGTATGATTCTGACATCAATATATGTTTGGTTTCAAAACAACTGACGTCGTGCCTGCTGAGAAAAAACAACTAAATGTTCATTGTAAATTTTGCTTCCCCACCCTGTATACAAGATAAAATTAAAAAAACAAGGTACATACACATACAGCCTACATATACATGTAGTTATACACATAGCCTACATAAACACATACATATAGACACATATACACATATATCCTACATAAACACATACATATACACACATATAGCCTACATAAACATATACATATACACACATACACATATAGCCTACATAAACACATACATATACACACACATATACACATACATTCACATACACATATAGCCTACATAAATACATACATATACACACACATACACATATAGCCTACATAAACACATACATATACACACACATATAGACTACATAAACACATACATATACACACATATGCATACAGCCTACATATACACACATATATACATATAGCCTACATATACACATACACTGCCTCCTGTACTGTCTAAAGCTGATGGTGAATATGACTGTATCAGTGTCATCCTTCCCAACAGCTATAGTCAGTACATGTGGTTTTGGCAGGTGACTGTATGACAATTTTCAAGAAAAATTAAGCCTCTCACTGCACACACACGCACACGCACACACACACACACACACACACACACACACACACACACACACACACACACCTGTGCCTGGAATTGAGGGGTTGCACGGTTTGTTGGTAACAATCAAAGCAGTGATGCATGCAGTGGATGTGAGTGACTGTAACCCTCCAGACAGACTGGGATCTGCCTGCTACTGTGTGGCAACACCAAGATAGCTCATTACCCATTCTGTTCCAATTGAATTTTAACCAGCATATTTGTTCCAGTGCAAATTCTGACATTTCAATATGCCAACAGAGAAATCGGCTCATTTGAATGTGACTCGCTTGTTTATTGTCCCTGAATAAAATCAGCAGGAGGAGGGAAAATGGGAAAGTTTCAGGTAAATGTGAGACCAACTTCGACAACATGGAGCAGCTAAAGACACAAGGATCATACTCACCACCCAAAAATACAACGTACATGCTGCATTTATAGATCTCATTTCCAAATACAGTACCAGTGTATTTTTTACCTTCTCGGACTGACATTTTGCATTATATACATGTGAATGAGCAGAACAGTCAAGAAACATGACTGAATTCTCTCTATCATACTGATTAAATAAGACTTATTTCAGCTTGTAAAATATTGCGACAGAAAACTAGACCTTTGCTTTATTGTGCTGTCAAAGTCAATACGGTTACATAGGATCACACAAAACCACGCTTAAAGATAACTGACCATGATTCTATCACAATAGAGATATTTCCATACAAATACTATATATCAGCTACTATTTGTTTGTTTGTTTTATTTCAAATATCAACATTTAAAACAAAAAAAAACAAGGAAAAACTAAAAAAAAAAAAAAAACATTGGAAAAAGAGCAGGATCTGTTTTAGAAAATAGTCTATAATTCCCTTTCAGTGTACTGTAATTCAAGTGTTCTCTAAGAAGATGACAGACTTCTGTATCTTCTCATCACCTGTGTAGAAAATGACCTCCATGACGTAGGTTTTTGTCTAATCACAGGTGTTATCTGTCAGGCAGAGAGGGGTTAAATATATGACTGACAACTGTAACTACCAATCACTTATCAGATTATGTAACAAGAAACCTGGATACAATCCTGTTGCTCTAATTTGTTTAAACATGAAAACTTGGAAAAGTAGCTTTACTTTTCCAGCAGCAGCATGAAACGTCGGGCTCATCTATATTTATATTTAGTCTTTTGATGAGATAAAATAATCACTATGTAAATATGTAAATACTTAAAAAAAAAACCCAACAACTTTACACTTACATTTTTATACTTTTAAGAATGTTTATTTCTACCTGCCTTTTCTTTTGCTTTTCTGTATACTGTTAAATTTCCCCAAGGTGGGATCAACAAACTCTTATCTTCATCTATATTTATATTTAGTCTTTTGATTTTCCACCAGCAACCAAAACCATCTACTGAGCTAAAATGTTTAATATCTGTTGATCCACTAATCCTAACAATTCATGTAAATAATTAGTGTAAAATTCAGTTTGTCATCTTTTCATGTTCATCAAATATGACCCATTTGGACGTTCCGAGGCTCTGTAGTGAAAATGGAAACAATGTCATCCTCTACAACATTGATTCACCAGTAAAACACATGGAGTTGGATCAATGACAGTGGATGGAGACAGTTGTTTTTATGCTCACTTACTGATATCGGCAGTGAAAAAGTCACTGTCTTCAGTTTTCTCTGAGTTGATATAATGACCTTTCAATTAACTTTGAGTTTTCATGAACATCTAAATTAAATATAGGAAATAAAATGTCAGAAAATACATGATTTACTGTGAAAATGCAAAATACAGAGGATAATATTACAATAAATGGTGATGATTTACTTAAGAAAGGTTAAATAGAGAGAAAATTTCATAAGGGATGTGCCACAAAAGTAGCACTTGGTCTTTGTGAGTTAAAATAAACTTCTCTCCAGAATGTTCATAACTATTTCTCCTAAAAAATTTATTTGCCATTTGTTGGTTATCTTAAGTTTTAAATGAATGATTCAAAGACAATTCAGTCAGAAAATTCAGTAATCCACTTTCCCAAACTCAGTATTTACTTGCTCACTCTAAATTGTTTTTTCATCAAGAATTGTCAAATAACAGCAAATACTGAAAATAATTGTTGTGTTTAATCTGCGTCATGTGCAACTCAAAGTTGATGAAGAAACAAATAATTCATTTCTCAGCTATTTTCATCATCAACTCCAAAAAACAAAAACAAACAAAAAAAAAGTTAAATTTTTTTCTAGTAGTTGCCAGATTTACGAACTAAATGTAGCATTTGACTTGGCAAAGTAAGTGGACAAGCCTTTTACAATTCACCAGAACATAAGAAAACACATACCTGAAAAACTACAAATTTATCTTGATCCATTTATGTTTCAGGACCTCATTTAACATAGTTATCGGAAATAGTAAATCATTGGTTTCTTTAACATTAGAAGCTGTATGCAAAATCAAATGAACCCATCTGCATTGAAATTGTGATTTTATAAATGTATTATTGTTGGTGGCCTTTATTTCAGAAGTGGAGATATGGAGGTCTTTTACTCTACTACAACTATAGGTCCTGTGTTTAACCCTTCAACCCCTGAGACACTATTTCTGCTGTGAGTTTGCATCTGTTTCAGTGTCATAAAAGCTGATGTGAGTATGTGCTTGTGTTCCTTTTCTTCAGTGTTTTTGCATTACTATGTGTTTTACGCTCAAAACAGGATGAAATAACAGAAAAACACAAAGAGAGGAATTGAAGTTTGATAGGTTTTTACTAAATAAGGCACTCAGAATGTACATCAATAAGAGATTTAGGATGTCGAACATGAACTGTGAACTGGAACACACTGAACAAGTATTTGAATTATGGCCAAGTAGTTTTTGTTTTGGGTTAGTTTTTCTTTTTTCTACATCAGTCCAGCTGCTTTTTGGGACTTGGTTAAACTTCAAAAAGCATTTACACGGTCAAAATTTGGTAAAAACACAGTAAAAAATCATAAAGGAAAATCACCACAACATTGCAAACAACAGTAAAAACAACAACAAAAAAAAGCACAAGGAAACAATGTAAAAAAAAAAAAAAAAAAAAAAAAAAAAACTGTCTATTTTTACAGTGAGTCAGTCTCACTCACTCTGTGTTTTGCTCCCCGCCCCCGCCCCCGCCCCCCACCCCCATTACACAGGTGGCAGGGGGGTGCACTGAGCATGCTCGGATGCCTATAGAATGAACAAGCTCCATTCTATCAGCACATTTTTAAATTTTTCTTTTTGAGCAAATGGGTGAATTTTTATGAATATTAAAAAATAAATCATACTTTCAGAACACTCACTGCAGATAAGTCAGGGGTGAAAGGGTTAACAGCATCTAATAACCTTAGATTATTAATATGAAGCATCAGTGTTAGAACATATTGCTGTTAGAGCTGCTGGAGGTGTGATTAGTCTGAACTACTTTATCTATTCATGGGGAAATCAGATAAATATAAAGGCTCATCTCATTGAATTAGAGAGGACTGTACAAACACAATGCTATCGGCCTGTCTAAATGTAAAGATTATTACATAAATGAAAACATGTGCAGCCATCACATCATGCTCTGACAAACTATTCATTATTGTCTGTCACAGAAAAAAAAAAGAAGAAAAAAAAAGACATTACCTGATTAATCCCAACAGGAAACAACTGTGATTCATGGCAATTGCAGTTGTGTAATTATACCAACCGGGGCCAGGAACCATCTAAACCACTGTCTGTCAATCAAGATATAAGATGTATGTTCCACAATGATTACATCTGTGTATATACTCTTTAACCAGTTATTTAACACAAAGAAATGCAACGTGTCACTTTCAGTTAAAAAAGCATCATTTACTACATTAACTGTAAGAGATGCAATAATGTAGCGCTCGAGGTAAACGTATATTTCTGCAAGTTACCATAGCAACAGGGCAGTATTTCTGAGTACTATTCCAGAAAACTCACTGATGAATCTGACACAAGTAACGATGGGTTGAACCGACGCCAACATGTTGATGACGCAAATGCAGCTAACGAAGTACTGACAGGAGCTGAACATGATGCAGTATCTTCTGCTGCTGCGTCACCAAAACTGTTTATGTAATCAGGTCCATTTTAGTGTTTAGAGTTATTGCCTGGTAACATTAAGCCTAAGAGCGACAACAGCACTATGGTTACCCAACTGTTATTTAATGTATTACATGCATGTGTGACCTCATTAAACACACTGGTCATTGATTAATTACAATTATATCCGAGTTGCCTGGACTCATTAGGTCTATTCTTACGTCAAGTCACTGTTTGTGTGTTATTATTTCTTTAGGTGTTGAAGAATTGACATTAGATCTATGCAATACATTTAATAAACCCCATGTTAGCCCACATAGTTAGGTTAAAGTTTTCTTGAAACTATACACTCTGAAAAGAATGTATAAAGATGTGTGTTTTGTTTTGTTTTCTTTTGATGAAAAACACCATAATTCTAAGCAGTATCCTCCATACTGTTGGCACCATAATGTATTACTGTTATAAACATTTGTAGTATGCAGATTCTTTCTCAGGGCTTTTATTCAGCAAAATTACAAGGCTAAGAGGGTGAAAATTTTATATTATTGATATTTTATATTAAATATTCCAACTCCTTCAACTAATTTCACTTGTAAATAAAGCAATAGTTAGAATACTTGATTATTAGTGCCTTATTACAACATGAGAAAACTTTTATACTGTCGTCTATTGAAAAAAGTTGCTCTATGTGGAGTGTTTTACACTTTTTATGAATGCAATTTTCCACACAAAGTTCCACTCAAAGTTAACAATGCATTTTCATTATATTCAGCTATTACAGAAATATTACACGGCCTTCAGTGTTGCTGGCAGCTGACAAGTAATGAACTTTATACCAACACATTATCATTAAACTATTTCATGACTGTAGAAAGTTTCCTTTCCACACTTTGCACAATGAAGCAGTCATCGGCACAGATTGTGAATAACATCTGTAGAGCATCTTTTCAGTGTTACTCTGCTGCAAGTGATTGAAAATTAAAACACCTTAAAGTCTGACAACTAGTAAAACGGAGAAATTTTAACGCAAAAAAGAAAAAAAAAAAAAGCCAAAGCCTGAAAGTACACACCGCAGAGATGGAGTAATGCATCAAAATGATCAAAACACACTCATGATTTCAAACCTAACACCTGAATATATCATACAGAGGTTGGATTTCAGAGATAAACCTATCAGAATCTGCATGATTTAATTCAGATTGTGAATGATACATGTGGTGAAGGCAGGACAGAGTTACAGAAAAAGAGAGTAACTGGTGTGATATCGTGACACAGGAGAAGTGAAAGATAAACTGTTATTACTCACCGGTATTTTAACGGCATGACCAGACTTCGGACGTGTTCATGTAAACCAGGGGCTTGTCTGTAGGCCATACACACATACACACACACACACAGCTGACATTTAAATATGCTCCCGAATGTTTTCCAATCACACTTAACTTAATCATCACAAGAAAATCTGCCACAAATTTGCAGCATCAGCACTAGTAAAATCTTGTCAGTTTATCATCTATAAGGATAACTGTTATTGCTGTGACAACAAATCAGGTGAGCAGTGACCTGTTCCTATGAGTCTGTCACATCTGATGCTTTTAATTCCATCTAGGTAATTAGGCAAAACAAGTTAAACGTGTGACATAGACTTATAGAAGAAGTCTGAAGTTACTGTAAGAGATCTGACCTAATAATCCATGACAGCGATCCATCCAGGTGTCAGTCAGCTAGGGAGGGTAATCCAGATGATCCACCACACAGGTAAACGATGAGGGTCCTTCAGCAGTCAGGTGCTCCACTCCGAGACATAAAAGCAGAGCAGAGGGATGAAAACGGTGTGAAATCCTCTTCCTGTTCCTCCTAATCCTTCCACACAAAGCTCTGTGCGTGTTGTTTCTCTTCAGCATCTTCAGACTCCTCTAAAGGGGGGTCTCATGTGTGAACGCAGAGCAGGCCAGACGCACCTGCAGCAACACAACAGGTAAGAAGAGATCAGCAGGCGTCAGCACCGGTGGAACCATTCTTTCATCCCTCTTCTCTCCTCAGCATCGACAACTCTGTCTGTTCCTCTGAGTGTCTCTGCCAAGAGTAGCCCAGCACAGCCGTCCTGTTTTGCCGCTCTTTGCCAAACACACAAACACACACACATACACAGAGGAGAGTGTTGTGTTTTTTTTTTTTTCAGCAGCCAAGCTAACCCTGAGCCGGGGCCTGGTCTGCCTTTGAGATGCTCTCTAGCCCACAAACACAAGACGGCTTTCATTATCTTGCCCGTCGCAGCGCAAGGCCTAGCTTCTAAAAGCTACTGATTTCTTTCTTCCCTTAGCCCCCTGCACAAAGGGAGGGCATTTTGTAAATTACTTGCTCGTTTCAGACCAACAAAAGGTACTTTCATTGAACCCTCCCCCCCCTCACTGCTCTCCTTCTATCCTCCCGCCATTTGATTTTGCTCAAATTTGATTACAAGGCTTGAAAAAGGAGGGGAAGAAAAGAGAAGAGGAAATAAGAAAGCCCCACAGATGGCGTGTTCATTCAGTGCTGTGAATGGCTTTATATGGGCTGCCTTTATACATGTGGCAATCCAAAGACGCTTCAGCCGCTCCGCTAAAAAAAGAACTTGACAAAATTATTGGTTTGGTGGCTTTCTTACACGACTGACACGGGGAACTCTGTAAAAGAAAAGCCTGCCTTCTTTCTCTTTCTTTCTTTTCGCTCTTCTTGTCTCTGCACCTCACACTCTCTCTGGGTCGTCCGCCTTCATCAAAACAAACTAAACGAGGTGTTTGGTTGCAGGAGTAAGATGTGTTTTTTTTTTTTTTTTTTTTATATATCACTAATCAATTCCCCTGGGCCTACATTAAACCACGTTTCCAAAACAAAGTCGCATATTCAGCAGAAAAAAACACATGAATGGAATTAATAAAACAAGACACACTCTTAACATTAGCTGTGATAATACATACCTACACAGAGACACTTATATCAAACCGCTCACATTCAACTTGAAAACATTAGCCAACACAAAGCGTAGTGCGTTCTGTTCTCTTGCAGGCTATAATCCAGCTTCCACAATGGACCACTCACTCTGGACTTGTTTTCCTCAGGAGGATAATTATAGGTCTGTAGACACACAAGCAGCTCTCTAGCTCTTCTGCTTTTCCTCTAACATATGGTTCACACACACATGCAGCAGTGGAGGTTGAACTATGACATGTTATCCCATTACCAGACGGTCACACACCGCGGTTCACCTGGATGTAGACATGGTGTGGGACCTGATACAGCTGCTCTGGGTCAGAAAGTCTAATGGACAGGACTTACATCATCATTGGATCCACTAACCAGACTTCAGAGTCCAGGTCAGACCCTATACCAGTGATAAAATGGTGGCCATCACAGAGATCAGAAAGTCGCAGCAAATGGACTTCTCTCGCAGACAATTTCGTATAATGGTGCCTTTCCGTCACACACATGGTACCGACTCGACTCGAATTGATTCTTCGTTCACTTTCTACTGCAGATATAACACCCCCTCAAGCTGGGTGCCATATTAACACATAGAGACACAAAACTAGTAGAACTGTTAACACTTCACAGTCTGTATCGTACATTAAAAGAGTGATATTTTGCTTTTTTTAAATGGAATTATGCATTTTAAAACATTTCCCTGTGGTCTACATAGACTGTAAATGCAATACTTGGGTCTGAATTCTTCATTAATTCAACTCCACAGGTCCATCTTCAACCCTATTTCTGAGTAATGACACCAGAAAGGTCGTTTTGAGCACAAATGAGCCACTTCATGCCCCACCCCCTCCAGGTTGTTGGCTGTGATGCTCTGTCCCGTCCCATTCAACCAACAACCAAACATTTTAGGTAATGGGCTCCAAGTTTGAACATATTTTCAGTATGGACTACAACCGCTGCTGCAGATGAACATTATGGCGTACTCAGAGAAATGTTTGTCAGAAGTCTTAACTTTATATGTGCAAATGTCGTGACATAAGGGGAATTAAAACGGGTTTTAGAAATTCAGTCGATTTTTGCCAAAATGAATATAAAGATAGTTATGCAGCACCTGGAGGGTTCAAATTCAATCTTTTTGAACTATTAGGGTCCAAATACACAAATAAACGTAATAAAGACTAATAAAAGTGGATTTAGCAAACTTTGACCCTTTCATATATATATATATATATATATATATATTTATATATGTATGTATATATATATATAAACCACATATACGTGGTGTAGAACTACAGCGAGTAGAACAGTTTATTGATTGATAGTGATTATTCCCTCTGACCAATCCATCGTCTACAGTGTCATCATGTCATGTTTTGATATCACCATAGAACTTTTGCCTGATGGAAAACAAAAAAAGGTGATAAGAGACGAGTAAAGGCAGAACAGAACAGTAGAAAAAGGCCATATATCTACTTTAAATTCTCTAATGCACAAGTGTCAAACATCTGGCCAACAGGATCAATATACAAAGGGCATAAATGTACACAGAAGACACTGACAGTCAAGGGTATCACTGAGTCTTGACATGTTGTTTTGATAATAAAGATGCCTATTACTACATGTTTTGTGCCTTTGTAGATCCACTGTGATCTGTAAGTTGTAATGTACATGTGTAAATGATAAACTGAGGCATTTTATTGTTAAAATTGCTCTTATTTTTCTCAAGAAATTTCTGGTTGTTCATGGATTTTAAGGTTAAAGTTCACATATTTTGTGACAGGATAGTTTGTAACTGTACTTTAATTTAACTTTTTTGGACTAAAACAAAGAAAAATTTAGAGTTGTCGTTATTTATTAGTTATTATGCTGGTATTTTACAAGTTCAGCCTGTTTGAGGTCCAATTAGACTGCATGTGACCTCTGAACTAAATTGAGTTTGACCTTTCCTGAATGCTGATTTTGCACCACATCATGATTTACATCACCTCTTAACATCACCTGATTATAGTCACATTATTATTTAATAGCTTTACTTCATCATCCGTTCTTAACTGCTACAGTGTAAACTTGTTGTTGAATGTGAAAAATGAAATAATGATAAAAAGACAAAACACGAAATATGTCATGCTCATACTGTGTCCACTTGCATATCGCGGCATTCCTTTTCAGATTTTCAATACTGTTTCACCTGTTTCTTACATTAGGATCATCAAAACTTTGTGAATTTCTAATGTAATTCAAGTACACACTGGAGTCCAGACATACTGAACAGCTACAGCTTAAGTTCTTCCAATGATACTTAGACAAAGTTTATTGATCCACAAGGGATATTAGTTGGTTAGTTGGTCGCATAAAAAACAGTCTTAAAAAAAAAAAGAAAAAGAAAAAAAATAAAATAAAAGGAGAGTATACATAAAAATTAGTAAACATGCATATAAAATACACTAATACAGCAGAAAAATACAAGATATGCATATGTCAGCTAAAATTTACTTAGGGGTGGCCATTTTTGTAAAAAAAAAAAAAAAGTTGTAAGAAATGCATAGAACTGTGTTGAAATAATGCTAATACATTTGTGCACAGACTACTGATATTATTTGACAGTGGAAGCTATATTTTCAGAAATATTGGATTTTGAATAGCACGTGTATGTGAAAACTTTTGCTGGTGGACGGACGTGACATTACCCATGATGATCTGGTCAGTACCAGTACTTTATTAGTAATAAACTTCTATACTTACTATTGCTAATTCTCCTCTTATTCATAAATGTTAGTATTGTGGATCTAAAACAATAACAGCTGACACAAAAACACAAAATGTGGCAGTGGACGGATGTGACATGGTTGTTACAGATCCCATCATACTGATGCTCGGCAGCCATGTCACCGTTTACACTAATGATCCCTGTGCAAAAACTAGGATCAGAATTATTTATTGTATAGTTTATCATCATACTAAAGAGTAAATAACAATATAGAATTGTTATTTCTTTATGAAAATGCTTATTATTAGAAAACTGTTGATTTAAAGTGTTGACTGACATGTGACATTCTTAATGTATGTATTGGCGTAACATAAGCAGGATGGATCAGCACCATACTCCATATTGCAACCTGTAAAAATAAAACACGTGATATGTAGGATATAATCTTGTAAGAAAAATTGGGAAATCTAAAAGAATAGAATATTTGTTTTTCAGGTAAATTCAGTTCAAATATAACTTGGCTATTTGTGACATGAAAATATAGCATTAATTGTGATGACACTGGACATTTTGGACCTGAAAACATAGTTCAACATGTTGCCACAGAACTGAAATCCTGTAAATTTGCATAACTTGCATTTACCAACACAGAGTTCCTTTAAGGATTCACTTATATTGATTTCTTATGCACAAAGACATAAATAAGACCTCTAAGCAAATTTTAGCCGATGTACAAATCTACAGGAAATAGAAGTAAATGTACACTGTATACATACAGGTGTGAAAGTGAGTAAGGTGCAGCAATGCTAATTTTTATATAAAATTATTGAAAGTGAGATCTGTGACAGTGACTGAACCCACCTGCACTCATCTAAAGAAAACTGATTCACTTCTTTTGGGAAATATTGTTTTATCACAACAAAACATTTGGCTGCACACAGTAATCGCAGCTGCACTCACACACATACACATACACAGACACACACGCACACACACACACGTGTACGTGCACGCACACACGCACGCATGCACACGCACACACACACACACACACACACACACGGAGCCTCAGAGAGTGGAGATATAAAGCTGTAAAACGCTGACAGGACAGAACAGCAGCTCTCACAGCTTCCATATCTCTCACTTTAGAGATATTAGCAGTAGCAGCCATCATCACCAACCGTCCCACATTACATTTTCCCTCCAACCTGTCTGACAGAGGATCACCACAGTGCAGTATGAACACTTTCCCAGGACTACGGGTGTAAAAAAAAAAAAAAAAAAACTAGGACAATTTGATTGTGTTATTACTGATGAGTGCAGAGATTCCCTCAGTGGTCAGAGAACATTCATAATCAGCAGTTAGGTCTCCATCCGCAAACCTGAAGTAATTATTGTCTCAAGATAAAAACGGAAAGCAGAGGTGATTTTTTTTTTTAAAGGAGAAAATAAACTAGAGATAGAAATGACCTTAATATTATTTCTCTCTCTGGGTATTTCCAATAAGAGTATTCCATCGGTAGGTTTGATAAAAGGATTATGCGACCAGCTTTATGCGGCTGGAGTCAAATCTGGATATGGAAGGAGAGCTGTTTGATTGAATAATTCTTGTTTCCTTTCTGCCAAGCTAGCAGTCCTCTTTGGGAAAAGTAAAAAATCAGCATTATGCCAGATTTATACATGTGCCCTGACTGTCTGTGGAAGACAGTCTGCCTATATGTCCGACTGTCAGCCTGTCCGTCTGCATGTCACTATTGCACATTCACTGTGATGATGAAAAGAATAAACAGTTATACGACAAATTCTGGATGGATTTCTGGTTACGACAGGCTTCATACACGTCATACTGTTTCTCCTGTTTTCTGTCTTGTTCTATATTTGTTTTATTTTGCGACAGCACTGCGTCACGGTCGTCTTGTTCTAGACCTTTCAGCCTCTTCCTACTCACTATTTTCAGCTGTGAGGTGACTGACTGTGTACTTTGCTATGTACAATCAGTGGGTTTAGTAATTGTGCAGTTTTAAACCCCTTTTGAAGTACAAGTTTTGTTAAGTGTTTTTCCTTATCATTTCCCCTGTTAATCACGTTTTCAGTCTCTTTCCTCTAAGACATTTATTGGGTCATGTATTATTCAGTATATCCACAGTATGTAAGGTTATTTTCACAAATATTATCAATATTATACGGATCTCCTCTCCTTTACTGCGATTCTTCCTGAAGTTTCTCTTTTCCCGCTTGGTTTTTGGAGTTTTTTCTTGCCGAGAAGGAGGGTCTAAGGACAGGGGATGCCCGGGACATTAATCCATTCCCTTCTTCTACTGTTTATTTGACTGTTGTTTGTTTTCATATCCATATTTTATGTTATATATCTGTTGTAAAGCACATTGAGTCTGCCTTGTGCATGAAATGTGCTCTATAAATACAGTTGAATTGAATTACTATAAAAAGGAATTGAATGTAAAAAAAAAAGAAAAAAAGGTCAAACAGTGAGCTTTACTTGTTCTTTGTGTAAAACAAAACAGGAAAAATTGTGTTTTTTAACCCTTTTTTTTAACCTAAGCAGCTACAGACAGAAAGCATCCACAGATCTAAAATGTTTAATAGCTTATGGTCCAGTATTCCTATCAGTACATTGAAATAATTCTGATAAAATGTAGTTTTTCAGCTTTTCATTTGCATCAGATATGACCCATGTGGACTATTAGAGGCTCCATAGTTAACGTACAAACACCTTAATTTTCTGCTATTTTAGTTCACTAATAAAACCCATGTAGTCTGACAAATCAAAGTTGTTATATATGCTTCTTTTCACATTATCGTAGTGAATATTTTGTTGTAAAAGTCACTTTTTCTGATCTGACATATAATCTTTGAATTTACTCTGGGCTTTTATGAATATCTATCTGATCAATAAATTAAATATAGGAAAATACAAAAAAAAAAAAAAAAAAAAGCAAAATACAGAGGAAAATACTGTAATAACAGATTATAAATAATTTAGGAAAAGTTAGATGTAGAGAAAACTTAATTTGGAAGTTGCTAGAAAAATAGTTCAAGATCTTTAAGGGTTTTCATCATATAAGGTTCAATATTCATGTGCTTCCATGAAGTTTGTGTTGAAGTCTGTGTCACACTATTTGTGTTAGACCCAATATAGAGCTCTGATATGTTCTACAGGATGCAAATAGAGTATGATTCTTAGGTCTAATAGACATAGAACCCAAACTAAATACGAAGTTGGGTTAAAAACATTTCTCTTTCCTTGTTCTTGTGACTGATTACTACAGCTTACATCCACTTCTTATTAAACTATCTAAATGATATGTAATACTGTTATTAACCACTCTCTGTATTATTCTTTTATTATGATGCAGTGTGGTTTTTTAAGTCTGTTGTTCAATATTTCACTTCTTGTTTAAACACTTTTCTCCCCAGATTCCCCTGTTTTCAAGTACTTTGAATTCCACCTTACGTTGATTTACACAGAGTCCTCCACATGGAAATCAGTCCACAGCCTGTTAACATGGATGTCAGGAAGGTGTTAATTGTTAAAGGAGTGTTAGAACCCGTTCACACATTGGAAATGAGGTGATTAACATGTGCAAATTATGTTACACAACAGTTTAGTTTTAATTTTGCAACATTCACATTGAATCTGCAGGATTTTTCTACCATTATTATAAGATTTCTCAAACACTCTGGAGGAAGCCAGTTAAGCTACATTCAGACTGCAGGCAAATGTGGCCCAAATCCGATTTTTTTACCCATATGTGACCTGTATCCGATCTGTTAAAGACAGTTTGAAAAGCACAAATCCGATTTTTTCAAATCCGACCCAGGCCACTTTCATATGTGGTCCTAAATCTGATGCGTATCTGATATTTGGCAATGCGACTTCAGTCTGAACAGCCAGGTCGCATTTATCCAACCTTTACATGATTGAAATGCAACAAATGTCACAATTCTGCATCCCAGGAGGAGAAGTGGCAGGAATAACGTACTTATTTCCATAAACACAGTATGTGCCTGCGTGGTCACATGTTACGTCAGGACTTCTTTTGTGCATGTGGGTCATTTCAGGGTAACAATCAGTTTATACTCAAAACTGATAGAAGTTGCATTTAATGTGTAATAGGAACGAGCACACAAAAAATTCAGATTTCACCAAAAAATCTGAATTGTGCATTAAAACCTGCTGTCTGAAGGTAGCTTTAGTGTTACTTACTGG
The DNA here is from genome assembly GCF_902148855.1 of Sphaeramia orbicularis. NCBI lineage: Eukaryota > Metazoa > Chordata > Actinopteri > Kurtiformes > Apogonidae > Sphaeramia > Sphaeramia orbicularis. The sequence continues at coordinate 14,531,454 of NC_043960.1, forward strand.
TTCTGTTTTACTATTGTTTTACTGTTACTTTACTGTTTTCTTCTGTGGCCATTTGCAAATTTGGAATAATCTGTCAACTTCACTAAAGAGCAGATTTGTTTCACATTTCTTTGATTCAGTCATTTTCCTTATGTTATAACACTGGTCAACAACAAATTTATTTTTTAAGTTTTTTGAGCTGATTTAGGATCATTTTGGTGTGCTGAATCCAAAAATCACATTAATTTTGCTCAATCAGGTCAACTTTCTGAGCTATGCTACATATTGGCTTTTTAACATTTTTGCTTACATTTATGGGCATTTTCAAATCATATGATATAAAATTCTTTCATATTTCTTGCAATAAACAAGTTCTGAAGATTTTACTTTTGCCAATTTATGATTAATGGTTTTTTTTAATATTACAGGTGAATGAAATGGCTTCGACTAGAAGATCTTGCAAAAATAAGCTTGATGTATTCTGCTACATCTGCGGTGAATACACCATTGTACCTAACAGGAATCAAGTGATCAAATGATTTTTTTTTTTCTCTTAAAACCTATTTTGGGTGAGAACTATATAAAAAAAAATCAACTGATAAAGTCACAAAAATGTAATCAATTTTGTGAGAAGATCAAATTTTTCAAAATCAAATTAGCAAAAAACCCTGACCTGACTGGGAAAAACAGATGTCATTTTTGGATTTAGCGGTGCAAAATGGTCCTAATTCAGTTGAAAAAACCTAGACAACTTGCAAAAAACATTTTTTTGTAACCCAGTGTAATTAGCCTATATCCCTGGCAGAATTATGCAGAAATCCATAATTTTTTATAAAATTACAAAAAAAACCATCAGAAAGCCTTCAAAAAACAATAAATATTCACTTATAGTTGTCACAGTGTTGTTGATACCTGAATGATAACTGAATTTTACCCAACAATTAAGTATTTTTCCTTGAATAAAATTAATTCAATATAAAGAAAAACAACCAGTACATTTTAGTCAGTCATTGGTTTGGATCTGTTTGTCCTTTGTGAACTGATCATAAAGCTTTCACCTAAAAATGGATTTTGATGTAAACTGCAAAAATAACCAGGCACTATTCACCTGCAGTTATCAGACATGATCAGCCGCCTGAGTGCAGCCTGCGTTTAGGTGTTTAACCTCTGAGTTTAGTTATCATAACAGGGTCACCGCCCCTTGACCTGCAGTCATTATTGTCATATCCTCCAATCAGAGCTCTGAATGAAGCTCCCTGGGAAGGAAAAGGCTGCAGGAATAGAGGTGACATTAGGTTTATGTATGTGAGATAGTGCTGTTATAGTGCATGCATGCCCTGTGTGTATATGCTGCCCATGTGTCTATATTTATGAGGGCTGACATATTTAAAGATATAAAAATGAATCAAACCAACCAAATGGGGTGAGCGGTTCGGCGTCTTTCACCTATCGAAGGGTTAAATTTAGGATTAGTGCTTCGGTTCAGGGTTAATATAAGAATTAAGATTAAAAGCAGGTAGAAGTAGGAATAAAATAGAGAACGGTGAGGGGTTTTGGACTTGTTTATAAGTAAGAAGCTACTGGGAAATTAAAAAAAAAAAAAAAGAAAGAATTTTAGAAGAGCTTCAAACTGTTAAAGCTTGGAGGCCACTTTTTATTCCAATGCCACATGTCAAATCATATTTCAATATTTTTCCTCATTCTAATTCTCTCAAAATTGTCACATGCATATGAATTTACACCAACTAACAAGGCTATTTTCAGTTCGTCATCACCGTCTTTATTTCATGTGTTATGTCTTTTCTGTATCAAGAGGATGATGGGATATGAAGGTATCACGAGCAATGTCATCATGAAACGCCCGAATGAATAATCCTGAATTAGTAACAATCATTCATTCATTCATTCTCCGAACTGTTTAGTCCTTCAGAGGGTTATAGGGATGCTGGAACCCATCCCACCCAGTTCATCTCAAGGCTCACATATACAGTCGTGGAAAAAATGATTAGACCACCCTTGTTTTCTTCAATTTCTTGTTCATTTTAATGCCTGGTATAACTAAAGGTACATTTATTTGGACAAATATAATGATAACAACAAAAATAGTCCATAAGAGTTGAATTTCAGAGCTGATATCTATCCATTTTCCATGGTTTTCTTGATAAAAACCAAAATCACTTAAGTTCTTACATCAATAGCTATGTCACTGTACTGCCAAAAATGGTGCTTTGAGGCATTCCATGTTTTCTGTTCTGTCTGTTTTAGTCACATGATACACACAGGAGTTAGTACTTGATTGCATAACAATTGTTTTTGATGACTTTTGATGGTGTAATAATTTTTTACATGACTATACAACCATTCACTCTCACATTCACACTTACAGCGATTAAGATTAAACAACTGACCTATTGGTGCATGTCTTTGGACAGTGGCAGGAAGCAAAAGAGACAAAACTGTCTCTTTTACTCAAAACCATAATAGAGCTTTGCATAGATAGATAGATAGATAGATAGATAGATAGATAGATAGATAGATAGAGTACATATAGATATTTGGATTTTTTAACCATGGCTGGAGAATTTCTTCCTTAACCCTTTAACCCCTGAGACATTATTTCATGTAAACGTGCTGCTGTGAATTAGTGTTTGTTTCAGTGTCATAAAAGCTGCTGTGAGTATGTGCTTGTGTTCATTTTCTTCAGTGGCTTTGTTTGACTGTGTGTTTTAGGCTCAAAACAGGAAAAAGACAAGAAGAAGAATTAAAGTTTTACAGGTTTCAAGAAAACAAGGCACTCAGAATGTACATGAATAAGAGATTTAGGATGTTGAACACGAACTGGAATACACTGAACAACAAGGATTTGAATTTTGTTGAAATAGTTTTTGTTTTGAGGCTCTTTTCTCTAAATCATTGCAAAAAGTAAAATAAAAAAAACAAACAAACAAGGAAAACGGTGTAAAAAAAAAAAGTCCAAACTGTCTATTTTTATAGCGAGTCAGTCTCACTCACTGCTCTGTGTTTTACCCCCCATTACACAGGCAGCAAGGGGTGCACTGAGCATGCTCAGATGTCTGAGGAAAGATCAAGGTCTGTTCTATCAGCGTGTTTAGAAATTCTTCCTATTGAGCACATGGTTGAATTTTTATGAACATTTAAAATAAAGCATACATTCACAACGCTCACAACAGACATGTGAAAGGGGTTAAAGGGTTAATCATCAATACATCACATTCATAAACCTACTGACAACATGACTTGAGTGGGCTGAGGGTCACTGACACATTATTACATCAGTATAAGACCAGATCTCTTCTTCATCATCTTCATCATCACTAGCTGGTGTTGTGGCCTTAGTTTCTCATATTATTAACTGAGTAGATGGATAACATTTTAATAACAGGACTTTGTAGTTTAGCCACTAATAAATAAATATTTGTACCAAATAAATGTACAGAAGTAATAAGAATATAAATTGACATCAGCAAAACTTAAGTGTCAAATGTTTCATAACTTTTTCCATGCAAATGTGGATCCATTTTTAGGCCACTGTGTACAAGGTTTCAAACCTGGAAAACAAACTAATAAACTGGGACAATAGGTACAAATATAAAGTCTGAAAATGTGTTGGAAGAGTATGAAAGTACTGCAAAAAAAAAAAAAAAAAAAAAACTAATATCAACTGATTTTGAGTTTTTCTTCTACCCAACTGCATAAGTATTTTCTTCTTATTCACAACAAGAGAAGAAACATTTTTGCAGAGACTTTAAACTTCTTTTGGTCATCAGGGTATTATACACCCATTCACTTTTAATATTATAATCTTTTTACATAAAATGTTTACTACTTGTACTATTTCTACCAGATGATAATGTTACACTGTATGGACTTGAGGGTAAATATCTCCTTCAAAATAAAACCTTATGGGAAATGACAAAATCTCTTTAGGGGAAGATTATGACTCTTTTCGCTGGAGAAAAGCTATGGATTCAAATAAAAATACAGATTAAATATGTCAAATTCACACTATGATATTGTTGTCCTATTATCATTTCTCACAGTAACCTATACTATAGTCTGACAGTAGTCGTGGTTCACACTCAAACTATCCAAAAATTAAAAGATAAAGGAAGATTCTTGACTAAAACAGGAGTCAGAGTTCTCCCTGAAACAGCCTGTTGCTCCCAGTGTTCAGTTTGTTTCCACTCCTTCCAGTGTTTAATAACTTCATTTGGAATCTGACACATGCATTACAGCCATTAAAACATATACAATACAATACTGCATGTGTAAACTCCTTTTACAAAGAAAATACTTGTGAAATTTCTAAAAGATACTCTGATTGTACTGTTATTATAAGTTAAACATAAGTATTAAGTGTCCATTAGATTTTAGAGACAAAAACAAACATCAGACGAGTGGCTTTAAATCAGTGGTTCCCAACTTTTTTTGGCTCCTGACCCCATTTTAACATCATACATTTCTGGCAAATCCAGACATTCAAAACAGAGATATTTTTTTGCTAAAACTGATTTGTTTTTGATTATGTAATAGTTTTCTAGACTGTGTTGCAAATAAACAGTAATTTTAGATGACATTTAGTCTATATAATGTATATTATTATGGATGGAGGCAGAAAAGTCAGGTGTAGATTACTGCACAAAGTGAGAATTTTATTTTCCTTGGTCAGGATATGTACAGTCAGTCCAGCTTGGATTTACAAGGCTGACAATTAATACTGAACAAACAATAACTCAAACTATGAATTATGAAAGAGCTGCAGCATCTGAAACTGACCACAATGAACATTTGACAGATAAACAGAACCACAGTGCTTCAGTTTCAGCTTCACGGTTTGTCATGTCTTTTATGGATTGTGATTGTCTCTGTCAACTCACCATTTATTTTTAATTAGTAAGTTTTTTTGTTATTTTTATCAATTATTAGAAATTTCAGACAACCCCATTTGAATTCCAGGTGACCCCACGTGGGGTCCCAACCCCAAGGCTGAAAAACACTGCTTTAAAGTGTCAGTTTAATCAGTACTTTTGAGAAGGCTCTGGAAAAAATTTAATTAAAACAAAACTTAAACAAGGAAATAAAGCTCTACTCATTCTCATTAACCTGCTGAAAATTTACAACAAAAAAAGCCAACCTTACTTCTTTCTCTCCAACACAGAATCAAAACACTGTTTACCTTGCACCTTCAGTGCCCTGTATCTTATTATAATATAAAATGTTCTAACAATTTCTGTTAAATGTTCTTACTATTTCTTTAAAATTCACAACCAACTTTTTTCTTCCTTTTTTTTTTTTTTTTTTTTTTTTTACAAATACCACAGTACTTTCAGTCTATAGTCACTTCTAGTCAAAAAATAAACGAAAGTGAACATTTCCATGCATCAAGAAAAAAACCAAAAAAAAAACAATGTGTACGTTACATAACAACTCTGACAGCTAACATGAATCTGCCCCACTCAGCATCTGTATCTTCAAAAAAATGACTATGTAACCATCAAGCTAAAGAACAGAGCAGAGGAAACAAACTGGTTCATAACAAGTCACAGGTGTTATTATGCAAATGCACCAAAAACCTGAATATGGATTAGATGAATGCATCATGTCCGAAGGAAACCCTCACCTACTGGCGGAAAAACTTCATGAAGTCACCACAGGAAATGATTGGTCAGCGACAAATACACTGACACAGCACCACCCATGACTTTTATGATCTGTACATAACAGGTGATAAAACATCTCACACACATCCCTGAGAGTTGAGAACAGCTGACTACACTGCAAATAAGTCTCAACAACTTCTGATTAACTACTGTTAACACTTTGCCATCAGATACATTTTCTATAACTACTAACAGCTGAAGTCCATTGCTAATTTTCTGCCAAATCACCACAGTAAAAGCACATCTCAGCTCCTTAATGGAAATCCAAAGTCCAAGTGCAACTTAGAAAAGCACAGTTAAATACAGCAAAAAAACTTGGTATCACCCCTCCTCTATCATCTCCAGGCACCTTCTCAGTTTACCACCAAAGTGGAAAAGAATCTCCGTCCCTCAAGTGTCTTATTGTCATTCCTAATCACTCCCTGGAATCATAAACAATCTCACAACTTTCTTCTTCATTCAGCCCTCTCTGTTTATGCAGTTCCCAGAAGGCATTGCCTTTTAGACTCTCCCTCACCGGCACGGAAAAGATGTCAGGAAAACAAATAACGGTGGAAAACAAAACAACACAAAGTCTCCTGAAATACCTTGTGGATGCCCAGAGGAAGGCGCTGGACAGACAGATGAGCAGATAGGTTTCCTCTGTCCTCCTCTCTCAGGCTGCCTCCTCTCTCGGCGTGCTGTGGAGAGTGACTGCTCACAGCTCGCCTGGCATATCTAATTAGAGCCAGGCTGTTGCCACTATCAGGCAGAGGATCTACCTCTCCAATCTCTCCTGACTCAATCTTCCCCATCTCTGATTTTCTTTTATATTTATGCTGGAATATTTAATTGTAGACAAAAGGTTACTCTGGGCTCTATTCATCGCACACAGGCAGAATAATCTCCTTTAAAAGGCTTGACATTTCAGGCTTTTCAAAAGGGGCTGAAAAAATTATATCCCCGCTTTTGTTAATCAATGAAGTAGAACTCCCCCGAACAAAAGAATTAAATTGCTTGGTTGGTTTAATAAAACACACAGAAATAGCTGCTTCCTGTGGGCTTTTGTGCCTGCCACTGGCTCCCCCCATATGCAACCAGCACTGTAATTCCATATGATTTGGGGGGCAAAACTCTCATTTCTCCACACAGTTGGCTTTTTAAATCCTATTGAATGAGCAGTCTGTGAGGCTGGCTGATTGGGACCTCTTGCCTGAGCCTAGCTAGCTGGCTTGCCTGGCTGCCTGGCTAGCAGAACAGGCTCTCTCCATTTAAATATGACTTCCACTAAGGAGAGACAGCAGGTCCACTACAATTTACAATTTATATACTGTCCCTGCTTCAGAAAAACATTGTAATTATGCAAATGATAGAGGCAATAATTAGGCCCTTCACTGTCCCATTGTGTTAGCTGCTGCCGTGTTTCAGTCCAATGGTAGGAGAGACGCAGCAGGGCACGTTGGGGCTTAAATTGCTCCTTAGAGAAGCCTGCAGATGTTCACAGCATGTTCGGCCCTATAACTAGCCATCACCCCAAGTCAGTGTATCTGCATACACTCGACTGTAGCAGCGGGAGAGGACTCAACACCGCTGACACACATGTGGTTTATTAAGAGACCTGCTGGCATGTGATACAGTACATCAAACCATCTATTCCCAACGACTGGTTTGAAGTCCACAGAACAGTCGAAGGCGGTTTTATAACATGTTTGGGGTGCTCAGACAAATTTGATGTGGTTAATAAAGTAGCTGCACTTAAAGTCAAGTCTACTTGTTCTGTTTAACAACTCATTCCCCAGGGTCAGTGGCGGCACCAAGGGGGGACAAATGCCCCCCCCAGTCACAGCCTTTGCCCCCCCACCCAGATTTGGGCAAATCTTTGGGAAAATTCGGGCAACGAAGAAATATGAAAAATCCGTTAATGAAAGCGTACATAACATATTTTGATACACTTATAATACAACCAGACAGACAGTCGTCCACCCCCATGCACGCATCTATAGAGGGTTCTCTCAAAGGCCAGCTGGTCACTGTCCAAAGCCCCACTGCTGCCTACTTCCATGATATCAAAGTTTTTTTTAATTCTCTTTTATATGTATAATTGTATCACATCCATTTTTCTGTTTGAAAATGGTAAATGATAAATTATACTTGTATCTTTTGTGATACTGGAAACCTATTTCCTTTTAAATACACCACATATTATAACTGCATTCTCTTCAAGAAGAGACTGAAGAGTAGGTTTAACATGCAGAGGTTGTTTCTTATGGATAATATAGTTATAGGTTCATAGTGATATGTGTGCCTTCAGTTCTGGAATGGATTAATACCTCCGCTTGTATTGCATTCCATCTTTCTTCTACATAAGAAATGTAAAGCAAAGAATTAGCACGAGTAGCATAAGGACTAGTTTTCTTTATGTTTTGAACCCACCTATTATTTACAAATAGTTCTGTTAACTGTTCAGGTCTGTTTTATCACTCAATTTAAATTTCTGCTAGAAGATTATACTGGTCGGTATGAAAGTGTACCTAAGCCTACAGATGTTGTCAGTGAACATATACATGTGCATGTAGTGGAAGCCATTGTATACATACGTTTTGTTTGATTACTTGGTTAGGCTATTAGTTTTATTTTGTTTTCAACATTTATTAACTTGCATACATTGGCACTGCGATTTGTTTGCTGCATGTTTTTCTGATGTGTTTAGAGAAACATGTAAAAGTAGATTGTACCTATTAAATAATCAGAACAGAAAGTCTGAGTTGTACATGTTGTAGTTTTTAACAAATACCTTGAATACATTAAGTTTTACCTGATTTTTACCTAAAATTGCCCTCTATATAAAGTGTAACGGATAGGCTACACACACACACACACACACACACACACACACACACACACATATATATATATATATATATACACACACACACATATACATATATATATATATATATATATATATATATACACATACATATATATATATATATATATATATATACACACACACACACACACACATATATATATATATATATATATATATATATATATATATATATATATATTGCAGCCACTAAAGCACAAAGCGTCAATTTCGCACTATGTGCGAAATTTTTTTGTCCCCCCCCAACATTTTCCTTGCCCTCCAGTTGCCCCCCCACTTTTAAAATCCTGGTGCCGCCACTGCCCAGGGTATGTATGATCTCAAAGTTTGTGAACCACAACGCTGCTTCATATCAACGTTTCTACATAAATATACATGAATGTGTTAGAGTTTTAACTGCTGATGTCACTTTTGGCATTTTGAGGGACCATAGTGAGGCTATGACAACTACTGTATGTTTGTCAGAAAGAGATATATGAAACTTTTTATGGTTAGTTTTAGTCACTGGAAGTGTCTCAGTGCAGTTGTAGACAATTACCAGGGCTTTTCTCTTCAAAATGGAAAAAGTTTTCAAAGATACAGGGTGGGGAAGCAAAATTTACAATGAACATTTAGTTGTTTTTTCTCAGCAGGCACTACGTCAATTGTTTTGAAACCAAACATATATTGATGTCATAATCATACCTAACACTATTATCCATACCTTTTCAGAAACTTTTGCCCATATGAGTAATCAGGAAAGCAAACGTCAAAGAGTGTGTGATTTGCTGAATGCACTCGTCACACCAAAGGAGATTTCAAAAATAGTTGGAGTGTCCATAAAGACTGTTTATAATGGAAAGAAGAGAATGACTATGAGCAAAACTATTACGAGAAAGTCTAGAAGATACTATTAAAGAAGAATGGGAGAAGCTGTCACCCAAATATTTGAGGAACACTTGCGCAAGTTTCAGGAAGCGTGTGAAGGCAGTTATTGAGAAAGGAGGAGGACACATAGAATAAAAACATTTTCTATTATGTAAATTTTCTTGTGGCAAATAAATTGTCATGACTTTCAATAAACTAATTGGTCATACACTGTCTTTCAATCCCTGCCTCAAAATATTGTAAAGTTTGCTTCCCCACCCTGTATATTAACCCACAAAGACCCAGTGCTACTTTTGGGGTAGTTCCCAAATACATTTCTCTCTAGATTTCACCTTTTTAAAGTGATTTATCAGCATTTATTACAATAATATACTTATATTTTGTGTTTTTTCAGTGTAAAACATGTATTTCCATATATTTAACTCACTGATCATGCAGATGTTCATTAAAGTTCTGATTAAAGTTGAGAGTTATTATATCAGAAACAGAGAAAACTGAAGAAGAAGTGATTGTCTTAGCATATCTGTCATTAACTGAACATAAAACAAGTACCTCCATCCACTGTCATTGATCCAACTCCATGGGTTTGACTGGTGAATCAATGTTGTAGAATATGATGCTGTTTCCACGTTCACTACAGAGTCTCTGAACGTCCAAATGGGTCATATCTGATGACCATGAAAAGACGACAAACTGCATTTTACACCAATTATTTTCATGTATTGAAAGGATTAGTGGATCAACAGGTATTAAACATTTTAGATCCGTACATGATTTTGGTCACTGGTGGATATTTGGGTCTTTATGGGTTAAAAATGGCTCATCCATAGTCTTTTACAGACTCTAACTGGAAGACATTTTAAGTCCCTGAAGCTAGAGCTGGGCGATCTGGCAAAAATCTCCTCTAGCTGGACATATAACTACCACCTACTTACATCATAGAACAGAACAGAACAGAACAGAATAGAATAGAATAGAATAGAATAGAATAGAATAGAATAGATATTTATTGTCACTGTCACATGAACAATCAAAATTCATTTAGCAGCTCTGTTCTGTTTAGCAGCAAGAAAAAAATTACTACAAAAAAGGACTGCTAATATATAAAAAAAATCTAACTCTATATTACAGATGAGAAATATCTCACTTTATTTGCATAGTAATGCAGATAAAGACCTAAAAAAAAAAAACAAATTCACTAGCATGTGCTTGTGACATTGACCCTACAAACCCAATTAAGGAGCATTTACTTATTTATGAGCAAATTCGCTCCACTGACAATTTATATACTTTAATAAATGAGCCTCCTGTCATTTTTAGAAAGTGTGTCCCTAGAAAATCATTGTTTAGGCAACATCATACTATATTCTAATACACATGAGTAAACAACTGTCAGTCTAGACACAGTTAGCACTCAGTATGTGCTCTGTCATAAGCAAATGGATTCATTACAAATGCCATGCTTTTTACTCACCCTTCTGCTGTTTAACATTAGATGAGGAGGATGACACTGATCACTCACAAACAGCATCAGAATATTTTCATCTATAATGAATCAGAATAAGAAAATGTTTATCATCAGGTAGGTTTTCATAGACCAGGAATTTGCTTTAATGTGATTGATGCAAAACATTACAATTAACAATGAGCATGAAAAGAACATTTAACAAGGCTGCAACTGACACTTTCTCAATCTATTTATTGTTTGACATTGTAAATTATCAGACAATGCTGGAATCCTGTTCAAAATGGTGTCATTAAATATCTTGTTTGGTCCACAACTCACTATCATAGGGGTCACAGTTAAAAAAGTTGAAATCACAGAACCTTAAAAATAACTTAAACCAATTATCAATCATCAAAATGGCTATCAATTAATGTAACACTTGGAAATTAATCAGTAAATTGACTAAAATGTAATACATACAATATATAGTTGCAGAAAAAATTATTAGACCACTGTTATTTTCTTCAATTTCTTGTTCATTTTAATGCCTGGTACCACTAAAGGTACACTTGTTTGGACAAATATAATGATAACAACAAAAATAGTTCATAAGAGTTTAATTTCAGAGCTAATATCTATCCATTTTCCATGTTTTCTTGATAATAACCAAAATGACTTCAGTTCTTACATCAATATCTATGGCACTGTACTGACAAAAACAGTGCTTTTAGGCATTCCATGTTTTCTTTTCTGTCATTTTTAGTCACATGATACACACAGGAGTTAGTACTTCATTACATAACCATTGTTTTTGATGACTTTTGATGATCTAATAATTTTTTCTGTGACTGTATAATAACAACAAAAAAAGGCATATTTGAGAACAGAAAAAATGGAATAAGAATAAGTCACATGTCACTGATGGTGGGGGTCCCTGTTCTTGAACAATGAGGTTTTGATCCTGATGGAGAATAGGCTGATTTGTGTTCCAGTAAAAACAGTAAAGGAAAAGGGATAAAATTCCTGTTTATGTTCGTATGCTCGACTGTCTCAGCTCTTATCATTTCCAGCTCTTTTTGCTTTTTATCACTCAGCAGGTTTTACAGATCTGGAGAAAACTACATTTCACTTCAATGCACCATGAGCTTGGAATTATTTCCAAAGAGATGAAAATTACCCATTTCTATTCACTGGTGAAGTATCATGAAGAAAGTAGTGATAGGGCACGTGGTTGTACATCTACGAAAACTAGAAAAGAATGAGAGAAAAGGAAATCTAACGTTTTATTCTTCACTATCGAGTTCTTTATTTTGCATGTCAAAGGGAAACAAAAATCTAGCAGCCAACAGCACTCCCAAGAACTATCATTAATGTCTTAGGTGCTACTTTAGGTGCTTTTAAAGTGTGATCTGAGTGAGCATAGGCTTACCATACTGTATATGTACTCCTCAAGAGGCCATTTAATGTTTAAGCCTTCTAAATGATCATGCATGAATGACTGTATGCATTATTTTAAGGAGAAAAAAATGTGAAATCTATACCTTGACAACTTTGAATGTACAAAGTATTGAATAAAACTTGACTAGTTAAACTCATTCATGTGTTTCTTGCCTGTATACACTCTTCAGTCACTTACACCTATTACTTACATAACTTTTATATCCACAAAAAAAAAAAAAAAAAAAAAATCAAACACACTTTGTACACTTTTTATGGTATTACCTTTGGATCCAGATCACTTGGTTAATGATATTTATAATAATGTCTTCAACCACAAGGACAACTATTTCACACGTATATTCAACCTTAAATAAATGAATAAATATTCAGCCATTCACAGGGTTACATCAGACCTACACTGAATCACATAAAGAAGAAAAGACCTGCTTCACTATTCAGAATAAAATAAGAATACAATTAATTAAATGTGTCTTACTTCAATTAAGTAGTTATTCTGATTTTGTACTTTAGCGGAAGCATTCAGCCATGTAACCCTCATGCCAGTTAGTGAATTAAATGCTCCTTTCAACCCCAAACGATCTTGTCTGTACCATATGCATTATATTTGTGCAGTAACAGGTTAGTAAAACATATTTGTTCAACAGACACATGTACACAGGGACCAGATTGAGGAATATCAATGAGATCAATAACATATTTGGACAAAGATGAAGTAAGTTGTGATGGTGAGAATAAAGTTGAAATATCATTTTGAGAATAAATTGAAAAATGTCAAGGAGAATAAAACAAAAACAAACAAAAAGGCAGAAAGTGAGACTCCCCAAAAGACATTTTAACTCTATTCATATAATGCTATTTCGGCATTATTCTTATAATAATGTCCAATAAAGTTCAATAAAATCTTCCACCTCTTTTTTCTCAAATATAGCCCTAGTATCCAAAGTTTACAAATGTGAGAGTTTTCGATCAAAACAAACAAAAAAGCTGGTAAGATACAAAGATTAATTAAAAAAAAAAAAAAAAAATCCACATAAGCCTGAGGTATTGCACAGTTTCAAAATTCATTTGCATCATTTTGGCCATTTTAGATCACCATGCCCACTTTTGCACCTATGTAGTATTTTTTTTAATTTTTTTTTTTTCACTTTCTGGGACAGGAGTCTAAACAACAACAAAAAATAATTAATTTAAAAAATGCATCACGTTGTTTTCATTCAAGACAATTTTTTCATGCAAAATACGCAGGAACTTGTACTTTGCTGTGTCTCCAAAGGATATAGTTTTAAAGCTTTATTTTTGCCCTTTGCTATGTCCACTTCTTTTTCTACACTACCCTGTATTATTCACAAACCAACTCTCCCCAACCAGAATCAATAAATGTTTTTCTTATTTTATTTTATCTTATCTTAAAATATCCAGTAAAGCACTAACACTAAAAAATGTATTATACCAAACTAAAACTAACATTACTGTAGTTTCATCATTGTTTTACAACTTCTTTACTTTCATTTCTGTCTGAGTCCTAAATGTTACCATTTAATCAGCAAACAAACAAATGAAGGACAAATAAATGCTTTCAGACATAGAGTGTAGTAAGTTAACAAACTAAACCACCTTTATGGTAGAACATTTTTTAAGATAAACGACAAGGATTAATATTTGTAAATATTACGACACTAATTAGCTCAAATAAACTGATAATTGATCCATACCTTATTTCACCACCTGTCTTAAATCTGGGTCCTGGGGGCGGGGCTAAAGGGTAAAGGATCAGGTCCGCCTCCTACAGTAAAACAGACCAGGGGACACTTTTACGACAGTCATCCGCCGTTTCCGGCACAACTTAATGAACACCCCACAGATGAAAACATGAGAGGTCAAAAGTTATGATCCTTATCTGTAACAGCAACGGAACATAACCAGCAACATGGTAGGTTTGGCTTGTAATATATGGGCTACAAGGACAACGTGAAAACAGTAAAGCAGTAAAGTAGTTTGTCTTGGAAATCGTTAAAATGAAGGCTAAATGAATTGCTAAGCTAACTTTAGCTTCACTCAGTCGTGTGTGACCCAACACGACGTGACCGAAATCTCACCTAATGTTGAGTTACCGCGTGAATAAACAAGCTAACCAAGGTTATGTTGAGTTATAAGACGTTTGAAGTTCATAGATACGTCGTAAAATAGCTTCGACCTCACATTACGCCACAGCTAACCGGCCATGTGCTATTTGTTTACACTGACTCCTCCATCAGATTGTTAGCCCTGCAGGTAGAGTCAGGTGTTTGCTCAGATTATGTGTCTGGAATCAACTCTGTCTGTGTTTCTAGGCCAGTTCCATGGTGGCGGTGGGACTGGCACTGGCAGCAGCCGGATTTGCAGGTAAGTTAAGTCCTAATGCAGTTTAACATCAGGAAGATAGAACATAGACATATTCTCCTGCAAACTGCACATGTAACTATGATGTACAGGCAGGTGACATGCATCAGGTTTGGTTTTGTATGTTCCTGATTCATGTCACTGAATACTAACTTTATTTTGCATGTATATACAGGAACAGGTGGTGTGCTGCCCTGTCACAGGTGTTCTCTTTGTTGTCCAACTAAGACAAATAAGTACTAATTTAATCTGAATTAAAAGAAAAAATTAGACCAGTTATTATAAATGAAATAAATGAGTGGAGATGCATTGAATGCAGGTGCTCCCACACTAGGGATGTAACAATATGAAAATTTCATATCACCATTATTGTGACCAAAATTATCATGGTTATCATTACACTGGGTTACAAAAAAATGTTTTTTTGCAAGTTGTCTAGGTTTTTTCAACTGAATTAGGACCATTTTGCACCGCTAAATCCAAAAATGACATCTGTTTTTCTCAATCAGGTCAGGTTTTTTTTGCTAATTTGATTTTGAAAAATTTGATCTTCTCACAAAATTGGTTACATTTTTGTGACTTTATCAGTTGATTTTTTATATAGTTCTCACCCAAAATAGGTTTTAAGAGAAAAAAAAATCATTTGATCACTTGATTCCTGTTAGGTACAATGGTGTATTCACCGCAGATGTAGCAGAATACGTCAGGCTTATTTTTGCAAGATCTTCTAGTCGAAGCCATTTCATTCACCTGTAATATTAAAAAAACCATTAATCATAAATTGGCAAAAGTAAAATCTTCAGAACTCGTTTATTGCAAGAAATATGAAAGAATTTTGTATCATATGATGTGAAAATGCCCATAAATGTAAGCAAAAATGTTAAAAAGCCAATATGTAGAAGAGTTCATAAAGTTGACCTGATTGAGCAAAATTAATGTGATTTTTGGATTCAGCACACCAAAATTATCCTAAATCAGCTCAAAAAACTTAAACAATAAATTTGTTGTTGACCAGTGTTTATTATCGCTGTATTTTTGAAATGTACTCAAAATGTTCAAAAAGTACTTATACACACACTAAAATAAAGTAACCAAATTTAGTTTTGAAAAGAAAAAAAAAATGAAATAACAGGCACAATCTACTGTCTGTTGGCAGAAACATTAAAATATTAACATTTAAACATCAAACCTACAAATGTGCATTAAAGATGGCACCTTATGGCCAGAAGAGATATCTGCACCGGGGGGGGGGGGGGGGTGTTAATAGGATTTTATCAATATCAATGCCATTGTTGATTCTGCTTACCAATCCAATTCCTTATCAATTCTCCTATTGATTCCTGAGTGGTTTTTTGAGTGGGAAAAAAAGTATTTGGACAGGTCAGGGTGGAGCTTGTTTGACCATTTTCCAAATCAAATCATTCACAATGACACACAGATACACTATTGTACACACACAAACAGAGAGTGGAACACAATCATATTTTCCTCAACTGTTTAATGAACAAATGTAGATATGCTGAAAGAATGAGGATTTAAAAACACGTTAGGGTGATCTGCTTCTCCAGGAAATGAGCAGTATCACCGTGATTTTCAAAGTGCAGTAATCGAACACGGTTATCATGATAATTAGAATTTAAACGGTAATACTAACCGTTGGAAATTTTACCGCGGTTTAACGCTATACCAGTAATTGTTACATCCCTATTCCACACATGTATACTGTATAATACAGTTAAGCAACTAAGATCCCGTCAAGCTCTTTAGAAATTTCTTAGCTCATATCATGGAGTTTCTTTAAAAAAAAAAAAAAATGCATAAAACTGTATATTCATTAGGCCTTCCAAAATTCTAAACCTATACCACATCTACTTTTATACTTGCAGCACATTTTACACTCTACACCTGCTTAAAATCACTGAATCCAAAGTATCAGCAGACGCATACTGGGTCTTTAAAATACAGCCTTGTGCAGGTGTGTAATTGCAGAGGATGACACCATATTTGAAATTTGATTGTGAACCTCTTGCTCCTACCATCATCAGAACCCCAAATGAGAAGAAATATCCATCTCTGCAGTAGAGTTTTGAGATGTTTCTGACTTAGAAACACCTAAGTCACTTTATATGATTCCTGTTTCTTCCTTTAATTTGTAATCTGCCTGCTTACTCTTGCACTTCTTTCCCTGTCTGGTTTGCTATTGTACAATTAGCCTTTTTATTTATTTATATTCTTTTTTTTTTCCTCCTCTCATTCCTTTTCCTTCTTCTTTCTTGTATATCTTGTTCTTATTCTAGGAAATGTTATTGTACTTTCAGAATGTAAGCCCCTTTCCATGTTTTTGGCTGTAACCTTTCAGTCTGAGCAAGCTTTCCTATTTTTGTCATGTTTAATGGTTTTCTTCCAGTATATTAGTGCTATGTAATCTATGTGATGTTTTATTACGTTGGTCGTTTGTGCAGGACAACAGACAGAAATTAGCTTCTCTGCTAAACCTGGTGCTTACATCTTGTTCTTTGCAACTAATGCCAATATATACTGTCCTGTAACTAAATAAATAAGTACAAATACAAAAATCATGTTAAAATTGATTATTTTTTTTAGCATCTGTCATCCCTTTGATTCCATTTCCCCTCTTTGCTGTCTAACAGGCCGTTACGCCATACAGGCCATGAGACAGATGGAACCCCAGGTGAAACAGGCCCTTCAGAGCTTCCCCAAGACGGTAAAAGAAAAAGAACCCACACTCTGTCGCTACAGCTGTTCTGTAAATGACTGTCAAACTTGTGTGTTAATTCCTTGACTTGCGACGATACAGCACGACCAGTTTTATAACGTGCTAAAAATCGGATGGCTTTGCAAAGTCACTGGTGTGAAGGACAAACTACTATTCCTGGCACCCTCTGCATGTACTGGCAAGTGTTCACACTTTGCACATCCATCTTGGTGAGCTGTCCACATTACTCTTGTAGGCATTTGGTGGCGGGTACTACAAAGGAGGATTTGAGCCAAAGATGACCAAGAGAGAAGCTGCCCTGGTTTTAGGTGTCAGGTATGGAACGCATGGATGCACTGAAATGACTAATATGCCTCCTGCTAATTGTAACTCAATGTTGTGTTATTGTTTTGTCGCAGTCCCACAGCCAATAATAAGAAGATTAGAGAAGCTCATAGAAAACTGATGATCCTCAATCATCCAGACAGAGGTATGAACAAACTTAGATTTATCCTTAACTATACACTAAAATAAATATCTAACAGGCTGATTAGTTATGTTCTGTCACTACTGAATTATTCATAGAAGTATTTTATATGTAAGTGTCAGCTGTAGAGGATGTGTGGTGCATTTACTGAGGGAAAAGTAATTGCTTTTTTGTGCATCTGTAATCTCATAGGTGGATCTCCCTACCTGGCAGCAAAAATAAATGAAGCTAAGGATCTCATGGACGGCCAGACAAAGAAGTAGAAGATGCTAAAATTGAAAATATGTGATTACTTACTGCTGACATTGCAATTAATCAAGCCGTTGCACAGACTGATTGAGGGAGTTATGACTTTTGTAATCAATTATTCTGAAATAAAACACTCTGTATTAATTGTTCAGCCCTTATTGTTACTTTTTCTACTGCATGTTTCAGCCAGTTAAATGAAGACATGGTGATGCATTCATGACCATTATGAATGCAGTTTATGACCTATTTGATATAATTTGTCGAACAGATCAGGGTAAAAACTTGTCTTTTTCTATTTTGTTAAAAAAATAAAAAGCTCTATAGACACAGGGAGCCATTTTTGATTTGTAAAGCTGATGTGATGAAACTGTAAGTGACCCACACATGTAGATCTACATGAAAGATCAAGTTTATTTAAGAACTACCTGCATACAAAACATATTGCACATCAACCAACCAGAACGATCCTTTAAAAAAAAAGTAAAATAAACATACTGTAGTTGACCCAACAAAACACTTGGGATGTCACAACTCTCAGTAGTCCAAATTGTCATTTGTTTCAAAAGAACCCAGTAACGCATGTTTTAGTGTCAAGAAAAAGAAGAGCTTCTCTTGTTTTTTTTCTTTTTTAAATACTGTACATTCTTTTAATAAATAAACCAAATAAACCTCCATCCTTAGTGGAACAGTCGTGACCAGTTTCCAGCCAGTCGGTCTGTGGAAGAACCATGAAAATGACATCATGTCACCTGGGCTTGATTTTCCAGAAACATCTCAAGACCAGGGTAGGATCTGCCTGCTGGTTGTTACTGATCAAACGGGTATTTGTAGATGTAGACATGTCAAGGGTGTTAACCCTCAAGACAAATCATGTTATGAATCTTACAATTCAAAGAACATTGAAGGAAACTGCATTTACTTCCCCATCATCCTTCTATTGAACTGTATGAAGCTGATAGTTTGCGATGAGATGTTCCCAGGAAAACCAGCACTGATGGCTACATCTGTCCAGCACTTAACAGTAACAGGCCAGTTTCCAGACTCAACAATTAACTTCTAACAGAGAAAGGTTATGTTTCAGTGCAAAGAAAACAACTCTCCTATCATTTGTTTCTTTTCCAGACACGCTGTGATAACATTTCTTCTATGACCAAAGTGGTTGCATATTGCAAAAACAGAAAGCAGCTAAAGTCAAACTCCTCAACAGATATATAAAGGATAAATGGACTTAATTTTCCCACAAACAATAACAATAGACACACCTGATTTGAAAAAGATATGCCTCTGAAATCCTTTCAGGGTCTTTCAGTGTTTGCCTTAGCCAGTCCACAGTGCTTTAAAGATACATGGAGAACACTGACACAGCTATTTTGGCTGAACCACATCGAACGGGTTCAACCAAGTAACACAGAAATAAGTGAAAAGATTTCAGATGGTGTGCAGAGCCAGGCAACAACATGTTGAATCTACTCTCAAGGCACAACAGCTGATCACATGTATGTCAAACATACTTGGGCTTCCAATAAACCTGTCTGCACTGTGGTGCTGTTCATGCAGAACATTTAACTTACAAACTACATCAGATGCACAAGACATCCTAAAAAACAGTTGTGGAAGCATCTCTCTGAAAGTCCCCCCGTGGAAGGCAGACATTTGTTCTTTTTTTAAAACCCTGCTATGATATTAGTTTCACGAATAAAAAAAAAGCTGCTGCATTGATACCACAGTATGGGTTTGAGAGGAATCCCTGTCTACATGTTTTAACACTGCATTCAGTCTGGGTTCTTCCTGAGCTCTCAGTGAAGAGCGGACAGAAGAGCACAGTTAAGTACAGGTGTGTGTTTGACTGTCTTTGGCAAGCTCGTACAGGAAGAACTATTGTAAAATGTTGTAAAAAACTGTAATAAAATGAATAGTTGGACAGACCATGTGTATGTAAATGAGAGGTTATGTTTCAGACCTCTAACGTGGTTTAAAGTGGAGCAGGTTTCAAATATTTGTGAAGTAAAAAAAGGAACAGTGCTTGTGTTTAAACGTTAAGATTCACTTTTGAGGCTGTTCGAGAGACAGGGGAATTTGATCAAGCGCAGCCAAAGAAGTCCAAATATTTGAAACCGTTTCCTTTGCTGGGGTTGGACTAAGACAGTCCGTTGACCACCGGTTGTGAGCTGGAGTCCTCCTTGTAGGACACTTTGGCAGGTCTCTCAGGGGACGACCTGGCAGCACCGTCAGCGACATTGGTTTTGGAGCCGTTGTTGGTTGCTGGGGCCGACTGTGGGCTGTGCTCAGCGATAGCATCCACCTGACCCTAAAAGGAAAACCAAAACACAACAGAGTAAATAATTAAAATAAACCTATTTGTACACATTCACCATTCAGTTTTTTTATGGGAAAATTCAGGTTGGATTAACACTATCTGCATATTATGTTGACATTCAGCAAAAAGACATGAAAGACAAATCAGACCAATGGTGGATGAAGTTTTTAGAACCTCTACTTCAATGAAAGTACTGGTTATTTTTGAAGTTCATTCAAAAACTTACAAAGTGCACCTGATCTATTCACTTCACTGCATCAGTAATCTGTATGTTACATTTTACTGCTGAAGATGTTAAAGCAAAACCCATATGAACTACTTTACATACGTTCAAGTAGTTTAATATACAACAACGCACTTATGTAAGATCATCATACATTTTCTGTTCAGTGTTGTTGTTCTGGGGGAGTCATGCACGTCTGAAAAAAAGCCAACTTTTCACAAGCCCACAAAAACAGGCCAGCAAGAGGATTTTTAAAAGAAATAACTTAAACTCATCCTTGAGTTTTTCACAAATATGCAAAATAAAAACCTGTGGTGATACTAGAAAAAAGAAAAACTGTAATCTGAAGAGTTACTCAAGTTGTACTGTGGCGCAAAAAGTAATATCTGACTCTGAGATGCAGAGGAGTAAAAATATAAAGATGCATAAAATGCTGTATAAATACCTCAGATTTGCTGATAAGTACAGTATTTGAGTACATGACTGCATTCCACCACTGCTTCAGACATGCTCCAGATGTTTCATAAAAAACAAAATATTAAAACATTTAGCTGACTTTAGTACTAACCACATCCTTCTTTTTCTTGGACTCCTTGGTGGTCATCTGTCGGCTCTGAGACTCAGCCCTTGATATGTAATCTGCGACTGTCACTGTTAACAAAAACAACAGAGAAGGGAATTAATAAATGCTCACAGCCGACTCTGCTTATCTATATTAAACAACAGGAGTCTACATGCTGGTCAAGTCTTTCCATCGACGTTGTGTAATTCTTAATAGCATTCAGAACTTGATCACAATCTCCACCAGACTCCATAGTTTAGCAGTAAGCACACATCTCAAATGCTGAAATATAAGCACCATGAATAAAGTAGTTGTCACAAATGCAGAGCAGACAAATCATTCCAGTAGGTAGCAAGCAACATCAGTCTTAACCAAACTGACCTGGAGCAGATTTTATCATTCTAACTGAAAGGGGCTTATAGCTTCAGACTCTCAGCACAGCACTGCTTTTTGCAGTAAAAACTCCGTAATCCATGGCTAAATGCATCTGACATCAAATACAACATGATGGAAGGGTAGATTAGGGTCAGGCTTTCTAGGAGGTATTCAAAACAGGACTGCCACTGCTGCAGACATCAGCCATAAAACTAAAAACCATTAGCTAGATATTTAGTTAAGGAATATAACACATGTAAAATTAAACAAACTACAGAACGTAAAACACGCAACAAACTGGGTGAGCCCGTGTAGGACAGTCAGCCAATGAGCCGCAAGTCATTTAGCATGAACACACAGGGTGAGCAACACGTCAAAACCTGGTTAAACAGGTCAAAGGTATTAATAGGCGTTGGGTTTAGTATTTATTATTATACTAGTCATGATGCCCTGGTGCAGGCCACACTGGCAGTTGCCATGGTTACCTGGCTGCCTTTCCTCAGGCAAGCGGATGCGGCGGCGTCGACTACGGTTACGACGCTGAGGTTTGGCTTCAGACTCATCTATGGGTGTTGTATCATCAGAAAAAGAGGGAGCTGGGGCTTAAGGAGGCATTCCAACACAAAGTCCTGCCTTTGAGATGCACTATCTGTTTGAACATACAGCTCTGGACAAAAAAAAACTACAAGACCACTTCACACTTTCAGACGTGAACCTCACTGAAAACCTCTGTGACCACAAAGAAACTGAAGAGTCTGGAGTCAAATAAATCTACCACCTGTGATTTTGCACCAAGAGTTTTAAGCTTGTTCCACTGTACAGAGACTAATGCAGTGAGGATACTTTCATATTCCGCTGCTAAAGGTGGAACATTTCAGTGCAACATCCTGTGGCTAAATGGGAAAATCTTCTAATGATAAATGTTTGATGGCAATCAGACGTTATTGCGTCAAGGTAGGTGTGTTTTCCAACTAAAGCAAATCTTAAACATTAATATTGACTTCTTTTCTTTGCATTATACATCTCAGTATACACTGTTTTTATTATTTTAGCAATTTGCCATTTTCTGCAAATAGAAGCTGTAAACAATATTTTCTTCATTTGGAATGTTGCCAATACTATACAATACTCAAGAATAAACAAAAAGGTACATTTTACTTAAACACATGTGCATAAATAGTAAAACTGATGGTCTTTTTTTTTTTTTTTTTCCCAGAGCTGTAGGGTAAGACCTACTTTTAGACCTAGCCACCTAAGACAGATCTGAGCTACATAAAGTCGTGGAAAAAATGATTAAGACCATCAAAAGTCATCAAAAACAATTGTTATGCAAACAAGTACTAACTCCTGTGTGTATCATGTGACTAAAACAGACAGAAAAGAAAACATGGAATGCCTAAAAGCACTGTTTTTGGCAGTACAATGCCATAGCTATTGATGTAAGAAGTGAAGTGACTATGGTTATTATCAAGAAAACATGGAAAATGAATAGATATCAGCTCTTAAATTTAACTCTTATGAGCGATTTTTGTTATCATTATATTTGACCAAACAACTGTACCTTTAGTCGTACCAGGCATTAAGAAATTGAAGAAAACAAGGGTGGTCTAATAATTTTTTCCGCAACTGTACACATACAGTACATAAGATGTACACATTCTGCTGATGTAGTGGCTACTTTCTTTCAGTAAATGACCACTTGTTTGCATTAATGTTGACATTTTATCAGATTGCCTATAAAGTTACCACCTTGGTAATGCTTACCTATTCCATTTTCACTCATTGAGGCGTTGTCAGATTCACTCATGCCATCCATCAGTGTAGCGTCCTCATCTGTCCTGCGTCTTCTGGATCTTCGGCGGCGGTTGGCAGGCAAGTTGGACTCACTGGCATCAGTATCGGCCGTCTGGTCGGTCTCAGTGTTCGTCTCCAAGGATCCATAGGCATGATTACCCTCATGGTCTCGTGACCCTGCTGAACGACCAGGGTGAAATTTCAAGATTCAAAATTTCAAGTGAGATGTGGTAATGTGTTTACATCTTCATTAGTAGTGCACTAGGGTTTTTTTTTGTTACCAGAGATGTTGCTGTATCCACCTCTTCCTCCTCTTCCTCTTCCTCCAGGCCCTCCCCGGCCTCTGCCAGGTCCAGGCCTCCTGCGGCCATCTCTCTGTGGCCGTTGGGCTCTCTCCCTCTCTCTATGAAAAACAATCAAACGTTCACTTAAAATCACACTCATAAGGATTCTCGTAACTCAAAAAGAAGACATTAATTTTCTTCATCTTAAAATGCACTCACCTATCCTGGTCCTCTCCAGCTAAAGACCAGTCACTGAGCTCATCCTTGCGTTCTGAATCAGTCTCAGAGGCATTGGACTGCTCTGAGTTGGTGCCTGTATAAAAAACAAAACAAAAAAACACACAGAACAGAATAAAGACAAAAGAATACGGTAAAGATAGACACAACTGACTGAGATTACATGGAAAATACATAAAAAATAAATAAGTCCCAACCAGGATGTTTCAATTGAAACAAGTTCTTTAACTCTAACTCTTGCAGTGAGTAGCTTCTCATTTCTTAAACAATCCTCAGTTTGATATACCATGATCATTGGACTGTGTTTCAATGGAAAAAGGTCATATGATCTGATGAGTCTAGACTGACCTTGTTGCAGAGTGATGGTTGCATCAGGCAAAGAAAGGCAAAGAAGACACTACCCATCATGCCTAGTGTCTACAGTACAAGCCTGTGGGGGCAGTGTTTTGATCTGGGGCTGCTTGTAGAGTGTTGTAATCATTAAGGGTTTATGAACAAGTTAAATGTAAGAGCATTTAATACTTTTAACAAAATCTAAAACCAAACATGCAAAGGATATACAGACTAAATGTGAAAATATGCTCTTTTTCAATACACTAGGCCACAGGTGTCAAACTCATTTTAGTTCAGGGGCCACATACAGCCTAATATAATATAAAGTGGGCCAGACCAGTAAAATAACATAAATAACAGGATAAGAACTTTTGAGTGAAAAAAGTAAATTCCGTAATGAAAATGTTTGCATCTACGGATTGTACTTGAATATAACGTAAACAAATATGAACAACCTGAAAATTTGTTAGTAAAGTAAGTGTAATGTTAGCAATATTACACCTTAGTTTATCATTTATGCATGTGAATCATAACTTAGAGATCACAGTGGATCTACAAATACACAAAACATTAAATAACAGGGAGAATATTATTAAAATTCCACATACTTTTCTTAAGACATTCCAGATATTCACATTTTTGTAAAAGACTAGTCTTTAAATGTGAACATATTTGTGTAATTTTACTTTTTTTTTTACACTAAAACAAAGACAAATTTACAGTTTACATCATTTATAGGTTATTATGATAGTATTTTACTGGTCTGATCCACTTTAGACTGAAATGACCTAAAATGATTTCAACATCCTTGATTGTTAATATAGTCAGTGTAATTTTTGCATTTCATAAATTCATCCCAGGGGCCGGATTGAACCCTTTGGTGGGCTGGATTTGGCCCCTGGGCCGCAAGTTTGACACCTGTGCGCTAGGCCAACACATTTGTTTAGCACAGAGCCTAATACTTTACTACTGAATGGATTACACTGGTCTACAATTTTTTAGAAATGATTTGCTTCAGAGATTAAATGTGCTAAATGTTACGTATTTTAATAAGATTAATTGGAAAATAAATGACAAAAGTGCCGGTTTGCTGATGTTTTCAAGGTATATGATTAAGTGTTATTACACATATATATTGGTTTATGTACATTTATATAATAGTTTTATAAATCTTCCACTAAACAGAACCTGTAAAGTGAATGTGTTCTAATGTGCAGACAGTGTTTTGAAGTAGATCTTGTAGCTCTGAGACAAATATTCCTTTTGAGTCAAACCCATTCTCTCGTTAATTCTTGAATTTTACATTTTGACCCAAGGCTGTATCTTGGAAAGTTCAGCCAACCAGCATTTTTTACTTGATTTTTCTTTATCAGTGACTCTCATGTGGTAAAATTTCATTACTTTTATTCTGGAAGCATTTTCCTTGTAGACCAGTGTTATCAGTGGTTTGCATTACCCCTCTTAACTTAAGAGTCCAGAACGGGCCAGTCTCAATTGAATTCTTACAATTATTAGTGGTTTATTTATTAGCATCCATGGAAACACAGGTCCTGACAACAAAAGAAGAAATAGCGCATTTGTCAGGTACGAATAATCTATGCGATACAAACTCTAATGTACATGAAAAACATTCTATCTATGTAGAGATCTGAACTCAATTTTTAACTTTCTACTTCAATGTCGAGAAGCAGAAAGTTTAATTTTATGTTTTTCGAACATCAGGTTCCTACCATATCCAGTGCTGTAGCTGTGACCTCTGCGCCCACGGCCACGCCCATTGTAGGAGCGACTGCTATGTAAGGAGGATGAGGAAGCATTAGCACTGCCATCTGCGTTATACCCTCCACCACCTCTTTCTCTGTCGGCCGGACGGTGACCCTGGGTGATCTGACGCAACTGTTCATCGATCTGCATCCGCTCCAGACGAAGTTGTTCAACCTCCTAGACAAATGAAATGCATGATTCCAGAGAAATATAATGACATGAGATAGAAATATATGAAAGATGCACAGCTGTAATTCTTCATTTCTTCAGACATCTATGAAAAACTGAAAAATGGTTTTCTTTGAGCGTCACATAAGCATACTCATCATACACACATCTATAGCATTTCCTCTGTGCCTCATGTTGCTTATTGCGAATCTTGCTAGGCTTCTTCCCTGTGTAAAATTCACCTGCCTCAGCTCTTCCCTTAGCTGCAGACTGTGCTCAAGAAGCTCCAACATGTCCTACACATACAGCGCAAAACAAACACACAGCAGCAACACAACACAGATCATGCAAAAAAACACAGGACACACTCATGCAGGGAAAAATGTAAACACAGCAAGAACACAACCAATCCATTAAACTGGCTCAGTTCATTTTCCCCTTTGGTGTGATGATTCATTTGGTCAGGTGTGGAAAAAGTAATTATACTGGTGAAGGCCAAAATATTCAACTGGATCTAGACCAGCTCTTCT
The DNA here is from genome assembly GCF_902148855.1 of Sphaeramia orbicularis. NCBI lineage: Eukaryota > Metazoa > Chordata > Actinopteri > Kurtiformes > Apogonidae > Sphaeramia > Sphaeramia orbicularis. Next base: position 14,558,179 of record NC_043960.1, read on the forward strand.
AAAGTGTCCAGGCCCAAACAAAGTCTGGAGTGTTTTGCTGGGAATGTGATCTCGCTTTGATCGACGCCAAGTCTGTAAGTTTGAGCTGAAGTTGTATTTACTTTCTTGCCCCTCACCCACATAGATCTGACAAATAAGAGATGCAGAATTCTCATATGGTTTGTAGCGATTCATTTTGGATTTTTCACTGTAAAAAAAAAAAGAACCAAACAAAGAGGAAAACCTTCCAACTTTAATGTTATCTAATACTGACATATTCTGATTTTTCCAGCATCCACCACACCGCCCATTGAGCCCTCCCTTAATGACGAACAAACTTACTGGCCAAACCAGAAAATGGATTAAAAAACTAGCATTGAATGGGTGTGGAGCTGTGGCCTCAGGTAAAGTCAAAGAGTGGCAAAAGCACATACAAAAGCATGCCCAGGTCATCAGGAACACATACAGGTGTGCTTACATTGAGGTAAGAGATGTGGTACTCCAGCAAGACCTGAACATTTCCAATACTCTCCTTTGTGCCAACAAAGGTGAATGGGACCATTCCCTGTGTCAACAAAACATAAAGAAGCACAACAGACAAGTAAGTACAGGACAATCACTAACAAATGACAATGGAAAGAAAGGGTGTACATCAGTGATTCCCAACCTTTTTGGCTCGTGACCCCATTTTAACATCACATTTCTGGCGACCCAAAACATTCAAAACTAAGGCATGTTTTTGCTAAAATTAATTTGTTTTTGATCATGTAATAGTTTGCTAAACTATGTTGCAAATAAATGTTAATTTTAGACTACATTTAGGGTATAGAATGTAAATTATTATGGACAGAGGCAGAAAAGCCAGGTTGAGATTACTGCACAAAGTTAGAATTTTATTTTCCTTGGTCAGGATATGTACAGTCAGTCCATCTTGTATTTACAAGGGTGCAAATTAATACTGAACAAACAATAACTCAAACTGTGAATTATGAAAGAGCTGCAGCATCTTATACTAGCCACAATGAACATTTGAAAGATAAACAGTACCACAGTGCTTCAGTTTCAGCTTCAGAGTTTGTCATGACTTTTATGTATTGGGATTGTCTCTCTCAACTCACCATACATTTTTTATTAGTAAGTTTATATTTTTATCAATTACTAGAAATGTCAGGCGACCCCATGTGGGGTCCCGACCCCATGTGGGGTCCCGACCCCAAGGTTGAAAAACACAGGTGTACATCATATTTGAAGAACAGAAAACAGGTTGCAGTAGTAGACTTACTTCCTGTCGGGGCTGCTTGTTGTCGTTGTCTCCTTCTATTCTGACCCGCACCACACCAGACTTATCCACAATCTCCTGGATGACTTTACCATTCTTACCAATGACTTTGCCTGGGGAACCACCACATGAAAGATGGTGTGGTTGGTAACAATAAAGCATAAAACTAAAAAAAACGACTGAAAGAGGTCTGCAATAAATATCTTGAGGATATACTCGCACTTTACATAGCTAGAGATGAATCATAATTGCCATACAATAGATAGCATGGATTTAGGCTGAAATGGCTTTTCCACATACCAACAAGGTTCCTTGGGACCTGGACTGAGTCTTCCACAAACTCCAGGTAGTTCCTGGCTTTTTTAACCGCTTCTGCTGTCTGAAAGACAACATTTATTCTTAGCCATTTGGACAATATACATAGTCTTTGGGTGGTTTCAGATAACACAATATAAGCCTGATTACAGCCCAACCCAGAGGACAGTGTCAAACATGACAATCATTCATTTTATTCAGGGGTCAACAACAAACCCTACATCTAGGTTATTTCATAACATTCCAAAATAAAGAGTAGACAATTTTTTTTTGTCCTTCCATGGCAGGTAACAGGAAACACAGTGAAGCGTTTGTTATTTTTATCTCAGGTTCACAAGAATTGACAACGGATACTTTCCTCCTTGTGCAAAAACACGAACAAATCTCCAATCATTTTTTCCTTTCTGCTTTTAGGTTTTAACAAACACAAGGCAGGCCAGTATCATTAACACCATGTCAGACACCACTGTTCTTTTACGTTTATGTGAAATGACCATCATAATGTATTCTCAGTACAATCAGCACAGTCACCTCTCCATAAATCCGAAACGTGCCAGTCTCCTCATCCAGCTCAATGGCAGTGACACCTGAAACTTTGCGTGCTTGCTGGATGTTGCTGCCATGGCTGCCAATGGCCAGACCCATCAGATCTGGTCTCACTGTAAACTCCTCCTGGAAGGATGACACCAGCTGCCTGGAGCTCTGCACAAACACAAGAGCAGAGTAATGCTTACATTTTTAAGTTGATCTCATCAAACTTATTTGCCAGGTTCCTATGGCATCAACTAACAGTTCATTATCAATTAATACAATTATTTTGATAAGGGACTGATTCACTTTTTAGCTCAAAAAATGTAAAACAATAGTAAACACATTATTACGTCCCACAGTCCACAGTGATCTATTAAAATAACTTTTCTAATATTTTATTAGTGATACAAAATATTATTATATATTAGATATTGAGTTCCTATCCCATGAAAAAGAAAACGTATCAGATTTTCATATTTGAGTTTGTTTTTTTCTTACACTAAAAAGATGAATCAAAGTTACCAAACCAGTCTAAAGTATGGGGCTACCAACTGACCTCCAGGTGTTTTGTGGCTTCCTGGTTACGTGACATCAGCATCAGCTTGGTCCTGATGCTTCGCAGGTGCATGTCACTGAGCAAAGACACACGCTTCACTGTTGCCTCATTAGTGGACTAAACAAACACACAACAGAAACAGAAGAGACATTTCATAACAACATACTCAACTGTGAACTTATACACGGTGACTCCTGCAAGAGCCGAAATACTATAGTGGAATTACACATACTGAGTAGAACAATAAGTATATATTGTTTTAAGAATTTTTTTTTGTTTGATATTCATTTGTTTGTGCTGTTTACTTTATGTTCAAAATTTTGCTACATGTAAAGAGAAACGATGCAGGTACAAAGTGATTGATTAGGGGACAAAAAGAAAACAAAACAAAAAACTTTTTTCACCATACAGAATATAATAATATTTAATAATATAATATAACAATATTTATATTTTCCACCACAATTTACAAATAAATTCTTTAAAAATCCTACAATGTGATTTCCTGGATTTTTTTTCTCATTTTGTCTCATAGTTGAAGTGTACCTCTGATGAAAATTACAGACCTCTCTCATCTTTCTAAGTAGGAGAACTTGCAAAATCAGTGGCTGACTAAATACTTTTTTGCTGAACTGTATATGGTCTATATTGTCTACCTGTCAAAATGTCTTACTTGTTTGGGGAAAAAAAAGGTTTTGGGACTTTTTGAGTTTCACATCTACATCTTGTAAGGAAATTAATGAGCAGGAAAAAGTTGTAACCTATGCACCTCCATAAATATAATTCAGACTTAAGTCACATCAAATAGTAACGAACCACAATGAGCAGTTGACTGGTCTCAGGGCAGTATGTGATGCGACAGGCTCCCACAGCTTTCTTAAAGTCCTTATGTGCATTTTCGCTCTGGCATCTGAAATGAAATACCAGTCATTAGTTTAAAAGGTCCAACCAATAATACAAATAAACAGAAACCTTAAGAACTTTGCTCAGTAACCATTTACGAATATAGATGTTGAGCAGGACAGACTTAACATCTCCCCAGCATTAATATTATTACTTTGAATGTGTTGTACATACGCTTCTTGTAGATCCTGAGGAACCGGAACAGTGCACTTGTGGAAGGAGTTCTTGGTGATTGCCTTGTTAGTGTTGACAGGCCGAAGACGCTCAAAGGTCACAATCTCATTGTAGGTGGCATCACAGGCTGCATACTCAATGACATAGAACTGAAAAGATACCAGACAGAAACCTTTACTTATCCAGGAAAAGCATAGGTATTGAGTAGCTTAGGAAAAACCATAATAATTACTAAATAATAGTGAATAACTGAATGACAACAAAGAATACCTAACACAAAAACTGGCCTAGAATATTAACAATGAAAAAATAATAATCAATAGATATGGAATGAACAAAGAAAGTGAAAACAAAATCATGCCTAAGAGTACATTCTAACTGTATAGCTGTGCGCAGTGGAGAACAAATGTTTTCCTCACACTGAAAACTAAAACAATTACAAAATGTTCAATTTCATCACACAACAACCTTCAGTCACTGAGCCAGTAATTTTTTAGAAACAACTAATCTTTACAAAGTAAAAATAAATAATAAAGTACTCACATCTCCTTTCATCATGCGGACTTTGGCCAGCCACCAACCACAAGGCTCCTGTTCGTTGGCTCTGGACAAGATCTAACAGGGTAGCAGGACAAATATTTTAAGACACAAACATGAAGTTACAATGTGGGTAATAAAAGAACGGTAAATAACAATTGTATGTGCTCAAAGTTTTCCTCACCTCCACCTCCTCACCCTCTCCAATCTCCTTCTTGGCGTCAGCAGGCGGTGGCAACCTGACATCATTGAAGGGCACCTGGCGTTCTGGCTGCCAACTGAAAAAACATGGTAACTTGCTTAAAATCCTGATTTTGTTTTAAACTTTCTTTTTTTTTTTTTTGATAAATCAACTTGAGTACAGGTGAAAGAAATGCTCACTTGTTCTCAAAGGCAATGGTGAGAGAGTCATCGTGGATATCCTTGACTAAGCCCTGCAGCACAGAGACACAAACAGGATGAGCAAATGGGCAGTATGATGAAAAGTGAGCAGAGGTAAAAATAGATAAAACAGAGGAGAAGGGTGTTTTTACAACACATTTCATCAGAAGATATTCAAGACTGCAGATATCTACCGATGTTTCAGTTTCATCTTTTTAGAACAAAAGTCCCATTTTCTTCTAATTTTTACTACAACTTAACAGGGTGACAGTGTGTAGGGAAACAAAGAGTGCTAGGGATATAACAGTGCATGTATTCATCTCAAATGGTACAAACATCACAAAATAGAACATGTAGTCGTACAGAGAACACATAATCCGCAAATGTGAAAAAAAAAAAAAAGAAAAATACAGGTCAGACTGCAGAAAATTCTAATAAATATGAATTGTAGATTTGCTACAGCTCCAAAGGAGAGTGTCTCAGACCCCTGATTTACAATAAGCTGAGATGTAACAATAGAATTTTCGCCCAATACCACCAAAAAACTATCAGCACAGCAGCTTTAAGCTGTAAGCAATTAGCAACTTAGCAACATGCCATAGCCCAGCTTAGCTGATTGGCATCTGACTTTGTCAATCACACTGAAGATGTAAGACGCAGCTGCTTCTTTCCAATCAGCTGTGTGGGAGAAACTCAGGTTCAGAGTGAACTACAGTAACAATGGAGACTGTGTGGTGGATTGGATAAAGACTTTGTCATCATTGCTTGTAAGTGGTAGGGTTATGTGAGGTCAAACAAATAAAAATCCAGTAACAGTAAGGAAAAAATGAGGAAGCAGTAGAAAACTTTTCTTCTGTGTTTTATGGGGGAGGGTTGGACTTAAGCTTTAAATGTGTAAAAATAGCCCACGTAAAGAACTAAAACACCTCTCCTTATGCACACAGTATATTGATTATTTTTCTATTTATTTTGTAACATAAGACACACTTTTACAGGGGGTAATGATCTGCTGTATTATGCTTTTAATCCACCACTTTCATTTCATTTAAAAGCTTCCAGGATGCATGGACAACCTCAATGTTGACTCCGTGACACTAGATGAATTAAACTGTAAATTCTGTTCAAGATTAGTATCAAGAAAACTATGACTACTCCTCATGCAGTTGGGGTGTTTGATTTTCTTCCCTCATAACAAACCCTGACATCTGTGTACCAGATCCCTACATAACGACCAAAGATTGACTGTAAACATAGTACCCACTTCATATTACTAATAACTAGCATACGCTTCAACAAGCTAACAGATTTTCACAGATGAGCTGCACCTCCTGCACTGAGATACTGTAAAAATAAATGTTTCAATGGTTCGATCTAAAAATGCTCAATACTATGGTTTAGATCTTGTAAACTGTTAGCCCATCCCTTAAGAGAGGACAAGCAAGAAAAAGAAAAGGGAGTGGAAGAGACGGAATCGGTGATGAGAAAAGGACAGAGGAGCAGAGATGTGAGGAAAACAGACGGTACTAAGACTTTCGGCAGCAGGTCTAGAAATAGCCTTTAGGTCCATGGTATCAGTGACCCCTCTCCTGACGTGCCAACTGCTCAGGATTGACAAGAACAGCTGGCTCACATACACGCATACAGAAAATACCTTCAGCATGATGAAGTATCAAATAATAGACGCAGTTGATGCAGTTCAACGAAAGCTCAAAAATCAGTCAGATCTAGCCATGCTGTCTCCTATTTACAGAGTGATTTGAAAGCTCTTGGTGCTCAAGACAGCTCTTTTTTATCCAGTTAAATCCGTGAAATAACCGAATACAGGACAAACAAACAAACACACACAAAGTAAAATCGCAACTTACTCCAGCCACATTTCTTGACGTCAACAGTTAGGCAACTAGCAAGTAAGCTAACTTTAAGATCGGGAAGGCGACAACTAAATGTCCGCGAACGTCATCAGTAGATTTTATTCGGTAATACAACCTAGTTATCGCTAATAAAACCACGTCTCTTCCATAATAAGCACAATTTGTGTCTAAAAAGTGATACTGGCGGTTGGTGAAGACTGACAACCGATGTTAGCCTAGCTAGCTAATTTCGGCTAGCCTTGCTAGTACAAGCTAATGACAAGCAACCACATAGTGAGTTCAGGATGAAGACAGAAAGACATATCGCTGTCCATTAGACTTCTACTAACATACTGCATCGTGTGGTAACATGTCGTGTTTGCTTCAGGGTAATAAACTAGTGTTTACCTTGTAATAAGCCCCGTTGGAGCCACGGACCTCCACCGCCAGTTCTTCCATATTGGACACGCAAAGGATGTTGGGACGACAGGTGCGCCTTAAAGTATGAGGGCTGCAGTCAGAACCCTGTCCATGTGTGGGTGTGGGTTTACCTGTTCATGTGGTACTTCACACTCTGACAACAACAGGCTTCAGCTACACTCTGACACTTTTAAACAGTATAGAATTAGCTTTGCAGAGTACAAACAACTTCACCCTGGAAGATGTTGAACTACAGGGTGTCCCATAAGTCTCCATACATAGGAAAAATAAACGTTTCTTGACATAAACCATTTTTATTTATATAATAGGCTCTATATGACTGCCATTTTGTCGGGAACACATTTCAATGCGTGTCTGCTGAAGAACTATAAAGAAGAAATATAAAGAAATACATGTTAGAGCTATATATGTATGGAATGTATTATGTCTCTATGTCTGGAGACTTATGGGACACCCTGTATAAGGAAACAACCCTGTATAGAAATGAACTGTGGTTTACTAGAGCTGTGTGGAAAAAGTTGATTTAACCCTTTCATGCATAGTGGTCACTCCAGTGGACAGTTCTTCTTCAGCTGTTCTCTTGTATATTCATGGATTTTGTTGTTTTAGTTTCATATCAGCCAACACATTGGACACTTTTGCATCATCCCATATACTGCACCTGATAACATTACTGTAACTTTGCTGTTCTTGATAAACGTGATCTAACATGTTTGAGTATAAATCAGTTCCTTGTTAATTTTAGGGTAAGGTTTTGCATATTATCTCCATGAAATGAGTAATGACTAGTAATAGAGTATGTTAAAATGTAAGAAAACATCAAACTAGTACCATTAAAATGTTTTTATTTCATAGTTTTCACACAGTATATCTGTAAATGCATGTTTCTTTGCTTTCTCAAAAATTAAACACATGGTGTCCAGCTTAGTGGACATTTTCTCAACTCCATGAAAAATAGCTTCATAAAAAAATGTATTCGCATTGTTTTTTTTTAAAGCCTAAAGAGGAATAAAATCACTCAAGAAAAAAAAAAAATTAAGGTTCTCATAGTTCATGCATGAAAGGGTTAATTACTTAGTTGTTTTGTCCAAATAGCAAACTGACCATAAACTACATGGGATAACTAAAATATGTATATGGAAAAGTATGCAAGTCAAATGATAACTGTAAGTGATTATTATCTTTATAGTTTATAGAGTTTCTTTTTTCTTTGTTTACTTTACCTATATTTTTTTATATCTTGTATTTATTTAACTTACTAGAGACAGCATCTAGCAGCAAAGAATTCCTTGTATGTGTTTTCGTACTTGGCAAATAAAAATGACTCTGATTCTGATAAAACAAATAGGTAAATATTCAATGGATTTAACTTACAAATACAAGTGGGCACTTTTTCACTGGTCATACACAAACCAAAGTAGAGTTCATGGGAAAGTGTAAGGTTTGACTGTCAGAAACAACAGTACAGGGTGGGGGTACTTTCCCAAGCAACATTAGTTAGTTAAACAGGTGACTTATAAAACAGGCAAGATCAGGACTCTCTGGAAGAAGAGATCATATCTCAATGGGACATTCATTGCTAAATTAAGGAAAAAATAAATGAATACATAAAAAGCTTGTCTTGGAAAGCATTATCAATACTGTTATATCACAAGTTCACAACCTTGAACACACCTCTGCCTTTCCTCATCAGACCTGAGATTATGTAACTGTGCCCCTAAGGCTTTTTACTCCAGTCTAAGAATGAAGAAAACCAATGTTAAAAAGGAACATTAAAAAGAACTTCATGGCCTTAATGGTTTACCATGACAAATCCAGATTTAAAAGATCAGAAAATATAAATAAATAGCTTACTATGATTTTTACAGGTCAGCGGACAAACCAGCTTCCTGTAAACAACAAGAAAACATTCTCATTTTGGTTTGTCACATGGACAAAACTGCAAAGAATGCAAGTTTATGTGTAAAACAACATTAAGAGAGTCAGTGGTTAAAGAAACATTCCTCTTTCATGGCTCAGAATTGTTTGTAGTTAAAAAATGGTAAAAATAAAACGTAATTTAACCTCTTGAATCACTATCCAAATGCGAATATACTTGTAACTATCACTAAGCTATACCAAAATGTACAAGTTTAATTACATTTGTGTTAGTTCATACTTTTAAAAAGCTGAAGTCTAACAACAGTAAACTGAAAACTTCCTTTTATTTCATATGAACAAACTCTACTTGTGTTTTTGTTTTTTTAATTTTACCACAATTTCCACTATATGTGACTGTAGTGAACGCTCTAATTGAAACTGGACTATATTTAATCATTAATTCATCAGTGTTGCACAATATCAACGTGATGTAGCATTAGCATAGCTGATTATTTTCTAGCCTGTATATCATAAACATTGTAAAGCACAAATCGCAGGTGTTGCTTATAAAATCCTCCACGACACATTAGTTACATCCATCTTAGAAGTAAAAAGAGTCCTTTGTTTTCAATTCTTGCCATAAGAGAACATAAACAACAAATAAAACGAGCAGAATAATAATAATAATAACTAAGTAATAACAAAAAGACACCAAGGTGACAAAACAATAAAACATAAAAGAAATCAAAACATAAGGTACTAGTGATAATAATAATAATAATGATAGCAACAATAGTCATTTTACCCATGAGAATTAATAAAGTTCATCTGTGTCCGTAAGATATTAGTAGCTGAATTTAATCACATACTTTCAGTCAAGTTCTGTATCTGAAGGTTTAGTGTGTAATCTTTGGTGACATCTAGTGGTGAAGTTGCAGATTGCAACCAGCAAAATACCCCCCTCATCCTCCCTGATTGTGGCTGATTAAAACACAATAATCTGCCACAGATCCAGACTTTGTTTTGTCCATTCTGACCTTTTTACTACTGCTGATATTAACTCTGGTTTACCTTCGAACATACAGTAGTAGATGACGATAATGCAACTCAATACTAGATACTATCCACTATAACATGAACAAACAAGATTTGCAGACACATGGTGAACGGCATCACCATACCTCTGTACATACAAATGGCAAACTTTTGGGTAAGACAAACACAGTTCTTACAAGAATACATATATTCTAGGTGAAGATTCACACATCAAAATATAATTAGGGATATTATATTCCATTTGTGTGGTTAATGACTGTAAATCTAAACAAATGTTATGCAACAGACCTTTAACCCTGTAAAACTTGACCCATCAAAAACTAGAAACAACATTAAATTTTTTGGGAACTGAGATGTTTCATAGACCTTATAACAAAAACCAAATAAAACATTTTGCCATATCCTTTTATTTATGATATAGTGGGCTTTTTTTTTTTTTAAATAAAGCACCTTAAATACCTGCAGTACCAAATTTGATACACACATTTTTCACACAATTTAACTGTACTATAAATAAACAATTATTAAGCAACTATGCAATGTTTCAGTACATGAAGTACTTATTTAAAAAAAAAAAAAAAAAAAAAGAAGACAAATAATATAAATGTTCTTCTTGATGTAATTTTTTTAAACTTACCAAAGACTATGATATATTGGACTTTTTTTTTTTTTTTTTAAATAAAGCACCTTAAATACCTGCAGTACCAAATTTGATACACACATTTTTTCCACGCAATTTAACTGTACTATAAATAATTATTAAGCAACTATGCAATGTTTCAGTACATGAAGTACTTATTAAAAAAAAAAAAAAAGAAGACAAATAACAATATAAATGTTCTTCTTGACGTAATTTTTTAAAACTTACCAAAGACTATGATATATTGGACTTTTTTTTAAAATAAAGCACCTTAAATACCTGCAGTACCAAATTTGATACACACATTTTTTCACGCAATTTAACTGTACTATAAATAATTATTAAGCAACTATGCAATGTTTCAGTACATGAAGTACTTATTAAAAAAAAAAAAAAGGAAGACAAATAACAATATAAATGTTCTTCTTGACGTAATTTTTTTTAAACTTACCAATGGCTACCCTGCAAAAAGTGTATGGACAATTCAACGATAGTGGCCATATTGAAAAAGGCCAAAAAAACAAAAAAAAGCCCTTCTACTGGCTGCAGTGGGATGATAATCCACCAGGGGGCAGAAAACACGTATTGGGTCACATACAGGGGTTGGACAAAATAATGGAAACACCTAACATTGTGGCATCATAGAAGGTGTTTCCATTATTTTGTCCAACCCCTGTACAACAGGATTTTAAGGAAAGTATTGATCTTGTTGATGAGACAGAGGTCTCAGAACCTGACGTTAGCAAATTTGATCCCAATGGTTTTAAAGGGTTACGTACACACTTGCATTATACTATACTTTGGTTTCATACTTAGTACTTCTACTCTACTGCTTCTCAGAGGCAAATATTGTTGTTTGTACTAGCTTTATTTACGCTTCAGAAATGAAATGTGTCTTTATGGATTAACAAAAATATCCTTCTGAAGTCAAACAAATCACCTCGGACTTTCAGAAAAATGCATCATTGCAAATCTAAAAACATTGCAAATTTTCTAAATAGAGATATATGGTTTTTAAAAGACAGCAACACACAAAACACAGTCTTACAGATTATGATGCACTGCTGTAAATCTGTCACAGCATATAAATTAGATCAAATGAGTCCAACCTGTAACATCTACAATAGTAAAATACAACACACACATAATGCAGCGGTAAAGCACAGACAAGGACCACTTTACCTCACATTTTCTACTTGTTCTTTTATATTTTCATTACATGTTGCTGCAACCATTTCCATAACTTTGCTTAAATAAGATTTTTAATGATCAGTTTTTACTTGCAGTGAAGTATTTTACTATAAAATACCTTCTTCCATCACTGCATAGACAAGATTGTTGCTTAAATGTGTATAATATGTAATCAACAGTGAAGACATATGTGTAAATGTGATGTATGTGTGTCCTATATACAGTCGCGGAAAAAATTATTAGACCACCATTGTTTTCATTTTCATTTTAATGCTTGGTACAACTAAAGGTACATTTGTTTTTACAAATATAATGATAACAGCAAAAATACCTCATAAGAGTTTAATTTCAGAGCTGATATCTATCCATTTTCCATGGTTTTCTTGATAATAACCAAAAACACTTCAGTTCTTACATCAATAGCTATGGCATTGTACTGACAAAAACAGTGCTTTTACGTGTTACATGTTGTATTTTCTGTCTGTTTTAGTCCCATGATACACACAGGAGTTAGTACTTGATTGAATAACCCTTATTTTTGATGACTTTTGATGGTCTAAGAATGTTTTCCTCGACTGTATATGCATAGCAGAAGACATATGTGCGAATGTCCTTGTGAAAGAAACATCCTGACCCATTAGCTAACAGCTGTAACCCAACCTTCATTAATAATTATGTTTTTCTCATTAATGCAGTACACTTTCAGATGACTTAACCACATTGATCTGTGGGGTTTTTTTGTCACTGGATGTACTTTCAGCTAAGATTTAAAGAAAAGCTCATCCGGCCAGGTCATTAAATAAAAGAAACGTTTCCAAGAACGTGTGGTTCAGAGTAGTGAACACTGTGAAATACAAACCAGGCATTTTAGAGGATGTTAAATGTGCTTACTGTAAAATTAAAGGTATAGAAAATATGATTACATTTATGATATATGAACCCAGTTCTAACCTAATCCATTCACCAAACTGAACGACTCATTACAGATGGAGGTATTTGTTCAAAAACCCTTTGTTTATCCAGGTGTACATTCATATCCCAGTCCTTGGACGAGGCTGTATTTACATTAGGCTATAAAGTGAGTAGACAAATACCCATTACACTGCTTCTGATATGCAGCACTGGCACCGGCTGATCTTTTACAAACAGCCACTGTGACACCTAGTGGCCGATATTTAACCTCCTGGGATTGTTCCTCCTGCACACTGCATATTTATTTTGATTTGGCACCACCATGAGACTGCACTGAGATAAACCACAAACAGTGTATTGGGGGGAAAAAAAAACTGAATATGGCACTTTTTAGGATTATTTATATTGACTGTCTCACTGAAAGAAATTTAATATAATAAAAGACATTTTGGGCAGTTTCTAAAGCTACCTGTGAGGTGGTGTCAGATAGAAATGAGGCATAAAAGTCTAAGGATTATAACTGTTAACTGTTAAAAGTCACCATTAATCCTGTGTTAGTCATCTGCAGCCTATGCACTGTGATAATTTAATTCAGAGGAAGTTTCCAGAGCTAAATTTAAGAGTAATAAACTCCAGACGTCAAAATAAATGAGTGGAAGCTGCCATCATTCTGAAATTAATCACATTAATCATGAAATAAAATAAATGAAATATGAGTATGAACAAAATCTGATGTATTTGGTGTATTTGTCTAATGTTTTCTATCTATAAATGAATCTGCCCTCAAGTGTAAAACATTATATACCTGTAATTTAGATGATGAGAAGTAACTAGTGGAGATTGCTTTATTAAAGTTTCTCCAAAATCTTGCAAGTGGAAAGTTCAACAGGTTCTGCGTTAAAGTGAATGATTTATACCAAGGTGACAGTAACAATATGGAGTAAAGGAGGCATATGACATATTAAAACCAATCCACTATAATACCTATAATATGACTCCCTATTGGAGACATAAATAAAGAAAACAAAAATCTAAGGTAAAAAATGAAACAGTATGAGATAAATAGACAGCAACATAAGTTGGAATGTAATGTAAATGAATGTAATTGGAGTCAACCTTTGGCCAAAACATGAAATAGTACCATGTAAATAAAACACATCATGTAGTACGGTAAACATGCATACCCTAACATTGCATTTATTATTCTGATACATAATAAATATGCTATTAATGGTGCAAAAAGCATTTAATCAAACAGATATAGATTTTAAAAATGTAATGTTTGGATGAAGAATTGTTCGCATGTAACGACATAAGACCAATTCGATGTTCAGGTTTTGTTGTTTTGTCTCTGATAAGCTTCAATGGTCACAATTTACAGCGTTTTCACATCTACAAAGAAGACATTTTAATTATATTCCACTCTGAAATGTAATGAAAATACAGTTTGTTATAAAATCAATGCTGGAAAATCAAAAGAACAGAGCGGCAACAAAAGAAGACATTATTGTGACACGGTAAAAACTAAATAAATAAATAAAAATAAATGTTCAGATGTGTTTTCCAGGTATCTTTATTGTGACTGTGATGTGGCAGAGATGAAGACAGTGTGTTCCTGTGTGTGCGGTGTTGTGTGTGTGCAGCTCTGTGGTGAAAATATTCTGCTTGGTCTGAAGACATTACCGCAGACCCTCACAGTCTGCCTGATAGTCTGTGCTCACGTTCTGATTTAAACCAGTTTACCAATTCCATTATGCTAAGCCCGAACACTGGTTGGGAAATGATGAACGATTATGTGAAACACATAATCTCCCTGCTGCACCATCATTGCAATATGACAGCCAAATTTCATTCATCCTATCCAATTTCTTCCTTATTTAAGGAAAGAAAATTACTGGTCCCAGTAATCAGATATGTAGCGCTGTGTGCAAGAGTTAAGCCCACTCCCATTAGGCTTTCTGCCTTTGCTCCTGCTGTAGTCAAATACATGCACACGCTCCAGCAGGAAGACAGATACACATGTTCCACGTGTCTGACCCTCCTCAGTTCTCACATCCCCTTTTCACCCATTTCAAGGACTATTATTTGGCCTTGATATATTCTCTACATCATCCGTTAGTGATGCCAGTTTGAAACACAGTGTCCTTTAAGTGGTTTAGAGAGCTGCAGACAGGAGCTTCTCCCACACAAACACGCCTCACACTCTCTCTTTTACTTTCTCTTCTCAGAAATGTTCTTATTCCAAACAAAAACATCCTTTTTAAATTAGGCTAAATGAGATAAGAGTGCATTTTGGTCCGTGATTATCCTGTGACAAAAATCAAAAGTAATGACAAGACATTATTTCCAGGCAATAGTGCTTCCTCTCTGTCTCTCTCTCTTCAGTAAAATGACCAGTGAGCTTCTACATTAAACACCATGTAATTTATTGCTAATACACTCTGGGTATCATAGGCTCTTAAAGCTCCAATGGCACAAACAGAGATGTGTATTGAACCTATGACTGTTTGTTCTCCTTCACACATGTCCAATTTCTCTTTCCAGCCGGGAATGCATTATAGGTGTAATTGAAAATTAGTAGTACATCTTTTTTTTTTTTTTTTCGGGGGGTAATTTATCAGGCCTCATTGTTCCTGTGTGACACCTCCAGGGCCTGTTTCTAACAAGGAGCCTGGAGCACCGAGAGGCTTTCTGCTCGCCCAGGCCCCGGAGCGCTCTCTCTGCATTGTCACTAATTGTGGCCTCCTCTCCACTGAATTGTGATTCGGGTAAAAGAGCTTGTTGGCTCGATGCAATGAAGCTGCCGGTGACGCTCTCACCATTATCAAAGATACTCTTGATCTTTTCAAAAGCAGGAAATAGATTTTTTCCCAAGCCCCTGTTCAATCACACAGGGGGGGCTGGGGTGGGGGGGAGAAAAAAGTAATTTGCAATGCGTCCATTAGTTCTTCATTAAAGCAAGATTAAATTGCACCTCAAATCACATCTGCCTTTTCTAGAGTAAAGGGTGACAGTTTTAGGGCCAAAACTAATTACTAGTGCCAATGAATGAGAGAGGAAAACAGGGCTGTTTTTACATGAGATAGTGTGGCCTGTCATTATATTCAGACTAATTCCACTCTGCCTGCTCTCTTAATGAGACCAGAACGTCCTCACATCTCTCCCCCTCTCTCCCTTTTCTCTGTATCTCCACACGCTCCAAATGTATAATTTTGATAGCACTTGGAGTTTGCATTAATTAATTTTTTTGCGAGACCTGCTACAAGTGCCAAATCTGTGATGTTCTGAATTATCATTTAGAGAAAGAAAAAGACAGACGGACGGACGGACAAAGACAGACAGACAGACAGACTGGCATGACAGACAGCTCCTGAAACTGTGAGACAAAGTACAGACACTAACTTTTACTTTGTCTCAGTTCTTCGTCATCCTCTTCTTTTTCTGCTGAAGTGTAAAGTTGTAAAATCAAAAGTTACACACGTTCTGTTGTGCTGAATCCTTTTACTGATTTCAGTCATTGCATGTTTGGTGTTTTGGATAAAACCTTGGTGGAAATACAGTGAGTGTGAGCAGCATTATCACTTGAACTGTAAGCATGTAAGCTATATTTAATACTTAACGCAATATTTTTTTACATATTAAGAAATATAGTGTATTTCACCTCTAAGATTTCTTTTTTCATTTGTTTAACTATAATGTTAAAGGACATTATGTATTGCATTGATGGTATTGATAGGTTTGCATACTGTAACTCTATAAAAATCTAAACTAAAATATGCTACAACTCAAATTTTGATGATTGCTCCTTTAAGAAATCTTAAAAAGACACAGGGCTTTTTCTTCTTCTTTTTTTTTTTTATACTTTTATTTGTTAATTTCACCATGACTTAATCAGAAGTCCCTTTGAGATCCAAAATCTGTTTTTATAAGAGAGCTGCACAAATTCACAACATATGTTTAATGCTTAAAAGTTGGAATAATTTTGTTTTCGGACACATTCCTATTAAATTTATTCCTATTCATACACCTTTGACCAAGTGTAATGATTATACACTGAGTCCCAGTTACATTCTATCAAGAATAAATCGGTGTCACAATCATTTCAAGAGAAAAATATATTATTCCATCTTTATGAGCAACAGCATATGTGAGTTTTACACAATTTGAGAATTTCTTTCCCTACTATACTCTTGGAGTCCACAGACCCCACTTCATTGTTCTCTGCAGGTATGTTAACCCCTCCTAGTACATACATCAGGAGCAGCGGGCTGCTATTGAAGAGGAAACCTACAGGGATATGATGAGACCATGCAAACTCTATGCACAGCACCAACTGGGAATGGGACTAAGAACCTTCTGTCTGTGAGTAAAACCACTACACCATCATGTTGCACATTATACATCCCATAGTAGTCATTGCGTATTAAATAAGCTGGTAGAATGAGTGTTAATAAAAAGCGTAATCATGAGCATTAAAGGAGTGATATTTTGCTTTTTTAAATGGAATTATGCATTTTAAAACATTTCCCTATGGTCTACATAAACTGTAAATGTTATACTTGGGTCTGAATTCTTCATTAATTCAACTCCACAGGTCCATCTTCAACCCTATTTCTGAGTAATGACACCAGTAAGGTCATTTTGAGCACTGGCCCTTTAAATGCACATGAGCCACCTCACACCCCACCCCCTCCAGGTTGTTGGCTGTGCTGCTCTGTCCCGTTCAACCAACAACTGAACATTTTAGGTAATCGCGTCGAAGTTTGGACATATTTTCAGTATGGACTACAACCGCTGCTGCTGACAAACAATTATGTCGTACTAGGGGAAATGTTTGTTGGAAGTCTGGACCTTATATGTGCAAATGCTGTGACGCAACTAGTTATAAAATGTAACAAATTAAGAAGGAATTGAAATGTGTTGTAGAAATCCACTTAATTTTTGCCACAGTGAATATAAAGATAGCTTAGCAGCACCTGGAGGGTTCAAATTCAGACTTTTTGAACTATTAGGGTCCAAATACACAAATAAATGAACCAAAGACTAATAAAAGTGGATTTAGCAAAATCTGACCCCTTTAAAACCATGGCTGAAAATGCTGCTATATTCACTTCTCCAGATTCTTGCTGAAAAGTGAGGATCTGAAATCTGTATTTTTCCAACTTTTACTTCATAAATAGGCATGGGTTTGTTAAAGCGATGGCTGAAATCTATGTCCTGACTCCCTCTGCCGTCCTCGTCTTTCTTTCCTCCTCTCCGCTCAGATCGACAGACACACTTTGTCTGTGTTGGAGGTTGAGGGTGGTTAGATTAGTATAGGAGCTGAGAGCAGCCAAGTCTCACAAACAGGATTTAGCATGTTGTCTCACAGTGGCAGCCCTGCCTGGGATCACATGGTTCTGATGAGCCCTGGGGCATAACATGCTTATGGCAGATACACCGCGATTTACAGAGACAGGAGAAGTGCAGAGTACACCAACTTAACATGTGTGCATTTGTTAACAGTGCACAAAGTTGAGATGTTGGCATCTTTAAATGAGTCAACAATGTTGTGAGGCTTTACCTCTGCGCTGTGTATAAATCTCTTAATGCACATTACAGGCTTTTCAGAGTCCCCGGCTGATTAGCCTTCTCAAGACGATTTTTGCCTTCCTTAAAATATTTTTTTTTTTACATACAGTGCATTTTTTTTCCTCGTAAGGTACCAAACCTCCTTTCCTTGCAAAAAAATATATATGCACTAGCACTAATTTTTTAAGCAGAGGAATCACCCCACTGGTTTCTGCTGAAGTGAGATTTGGCTGCAGAGACCGCACTGGTTCCAGAAATTCAAACCTCATACCATTCCAGGCTGGGCTTATCCTAAGCTTGTTAGTATGTGTGATGCTGGGACCGATAGGGACCTCTACATTACCATAACGCTGCTGAATTAACTATGATCTTCCTCTGCACTGGGAGAAAAACTGGCCCACAGAAGTTTGCAATATGCTGCGCAGGATATTATGATAACATGCTATAATAAATGTTTATAATCTACTTAGTGGAGGACCAGGGTTCAAATATGTTTCTATATTAGGCTTATTAAGGCTCCCAAAGATTTTCTGTTCCACCGCAGAATGGGCGAGTGAAATATGCACACTTAGCCAGGAATGGAAAAATAAAAGGTCTCAGACTGGTGAGCAATTAAAAAACAGATGTGACGATAGATTTCACACCAGAGAGAAGTGCTGCTGTTGTAAAATGCAATGATCAGGGCTCCAACAGAGCATTTACTTAAGAAACATGTCCTGGGTGTGGGATTTTGGAGACCTGAGAAGTTTGTACAGTGCAGAGTTGGTAAATAAAAGGTGTTTTTACACAATTAGCGTCAGTTAAAGTGAAGAGATATTGTGATTTAAAGGTTCAATGTATACGACTTTGGAGAATCTAATCACAGAAATGAAATAAAATATTCATATTTCTTTTAAATTACTGTATTATCACTGGGAATTAAGAATAGCTGTGTTCTCAGTACCCTAGAATAAGATGTTTAAAGCTAAGCACCGGCTCTAGAGAGGACATTTCATGGTTTTTGTTTTTGCTGTGGCCATCAGGGGAGAATGAGACAAAAGGCTGTACCTTAACAGCTAAATTCTACACAGACAGTGAGGGAAAATCTGCGAAATTGTACCTTTTTTTTTAGGTGGTATGTCACAATGGCGCAGTTGGGCAAGTATCTCTAAACTGTTAACGTAAATGAGGGTTTTTCTGTCCCTGATTCTACATTAACCTGCAGTATAGTTAGTATTAAGACTGGTGTAACAGTATGTTTGCAGTTTTTCTCCAGTTCTTTCTTGGAGCAATGAGATATTTACAATGAGTACAATGTTTAAACTCAACACTGATACATTGCCATATCTATGTTTTCACACCAAGTGGACACTATCCAAATGAACTCAACACATACACTACATCTTCCAAGCAGAGAAAAGCTCATAAAACGATCTAAGAGAGGAAATGTACTGTATACTTACATCAATATGATGGTGCTTTTTCATGTTTTCCAAGGTTTTCCAAATATGTGTTTCACATCAGCTGCAAGGTTCATGCTTCTTCTCTTTGTGTAGTATAGATGTAAGGTTTTGGGTCTTGTTTATATGCTTACATCTGTATTTTATGTCTGGAAAAGAAAAAAACAAAACAAAGAATGAATGATGAAATGAAGACAGAACATTGAGATCTCAACCAGACTTTTACAAAATAATGCATTTTTGTAGGTTTTGAGCCATGTTTTGCTGAACTTCATTACTTTTCCACTAGTAGGTAAATGGTGTCTTAAGTGTCCTGTTGTCCTATTAGATTTGCCAGGTTCTAATTAATATTAACTGATGTATATTTGCTCCGAATTTGGAAGTTAATGTTAGTTTTGCAAATTGTTACTTGAATGTTCAGGCAGGAATTTATGATATGATATGATATGATACGATATGAAGCAATGCAATTTGATACAATATGATGCTATTTGATACAATAAATATACGATATGATACAATCTAACATGATACGATAGCTGTAATACATACAACAGATACAATATGATATGTAATGAAACAATACAATATGATACAATAATAGATTCAATACATACAGTAGATACAAAACAATATCTATGATATGATAGATAGAATACAATATAGTATTATACAATATGATACCATGTGATTTGGGACAATATACTTTATTGTCTGTGAGCGTAAATTTGTCTAGACCAACACAAATGTCACTTTAAGCCAAAAAATATATACAAAACAGCACCACAATAATATAACACACATAAAATATTACACACCATGAAATTTTTGAACAATCCCCATGGTCTCAAGCAACATTGCACAAAAGTTTGATAGATGAAGGGACATAGGAGTTGAGAATTCAGTTGCTTCTGTGGTGGTTCATGCTCTTTAAGTCACATGCTGTACATTGTAAAAGTCTCACTTAAGGCTTTTTTGTTGTATTATTCGTGGCTATATATAAATTAATAGTTAGTGATGACAGCAGCTAAAAGTCGTCCTCTGACCTGCTCCGTTAATCTGACTGCTGGATGAATGTTCCTGTGGAAACACCATAAGGCCTGTACACATTGAAGACGCATTAGGCGATACACTCCTAAAGTATCCTTATTATGCGGCTCGTCTTATTTTGATAAACAGTAATTTGGTGTCATGGAGGACAGTAAGGAGTGAATGGGACTTGTCTGTCTATCTGTCTCTCTGCCATTCACACCATTTCTCTGCTGGGTTAAGACTCCCCTCTCTCCCTCTTTTTCTCTGTGTTGACACATATACATATCACACAGCAGGATTAGCATGACGGTGACTGTAACAAACCTCTCTTTGGAAAAAAAAAAAAAGAAAGAAAGGGAAAAAGCACCCTATTCTATAGTGGAGGTGCCCAGCCAGAAAATAGCATACTTAGACAACAATGGTGTGGTAAGTACCTTAGCAAGGATCAGCGCTGGCAGAGTGAAACACATTACAAAACAATGGCTGACTGCCTGCCTGCTTGGCTGCTTGGCTGACTGTCAGGAGCTGTGGGCTGCCATGAGCTGCCATGCTGTTATTTGTCAGGGGAGAGAAAAGGAGACAGAGACACACATCATCATCTCGCTCCTCATCGCCGTAAACACTGGTGTGAATGACTGGTCACACTCAGTCTAATCCCGCCCGCAGACGTATCTCCCATGATCCCCTTCTGCAAAGTGAGCCGTGTGATGCTGTTCCACAACATAACATGGATGTGGATGCAGAGGTGACAAGAGTGTGTTAGATGTGGTAAGATGTTAAGGCTTAATAAGTTGTTCGTTTTTCTGGATTTCCACATCATGTGTTGCTTGGGTGGTATCATATATGACAACCAATATGCACACACACACAAAAAAAAAGATAAAATAAGAGCAAAAAAATTCAGCTGTTGATGGATGTTAAGCCTAATATGCTGTTTATGTGTTGATTTCTCTGGATTTTTACTCCTTATGAATAAAAGGTGCTCGAGAGAAATACCTGGAAAAAAAACAGTCTTAAAATGTGATGATGTGACGTTTAATATAGCTCTACCTCCTATGTCTAAAAAGTACTTTACAGATATGACAACCCCTCTAAATACACAAACAGAGGTATAAAAATAATTTTTTTTAACATTGGAGCAAAAATATAGACACATTAACCGAGATGTGTTTGTTAGATCATATGTTTAATATGTTGCTTATGTGTTAAATTTTCTGGATTTCTACCCCTTATGTCTTAAAAGTACTTTACAGACATGACAACCCCTCTAAAAATGTTATGTTTAAAAGTACCTTACAACTATAACATAAAAAATTAATAGAAATATAGCATAAAAAGCTACATTGATAATATAAGAGTAAAGGTAAGATGTTAAGGCTTAAAAAAAGATACGCTCATAAAATAAAAGCAAAACAATTCAGCTGTTGATGGATGTTAAGCCTAATATGCTGTTTATGTGTTGATTTCTCTGGATTTTTACTCCTTATGAATAAAAGGTGCTCGAGAGAAATACCTGGAAAAAAAACAGTCTTAAAATGTGATGATGTGACGTTTAATATGGTTCTACCTCCTATGTCTAAAAAGTACTTTACAGATATGACAACCCCTCTAAATACACAAACAGAGGTATAAAAAGACAAGTTTTTAACGTTGGAGCAAAAATATAGAAACATTAACCGAGATGTGTTTGTTAGATCATATGTTTATTACGTTGTTTATGTGTTAAATTTTCTGGATTTCTACCCCTTATGTCTTAAAAGTACTTTACAGACATGGCAACCCCTCTAAAAATAATCATGTTTAAATGTACTTTAATACTATAACATAAAAAATGAATAGTAATGTAGCATAAAAAGCTACATAGATAATATAAGAGTAAAGCTATTTAGAGATGATGTGAATGACTGGTCACACTCAGTCCAGTCCCACCCGCAGACGTATCTCCCATGATCCTTTTCTGCAAAGTGAGCCGTGTGATGCTGTTCCACAACATAACATGGATGTGGATGTAGAGGTGACAGGAGTGTGTTAGATGTGGTAAGATGTTAAGGCTTAAGATGTTGTTCGTTTTTCTGGATTTCCACATCATGTGTTGCTTGGGTGGTATCATATATGACAACCAATATGCACACACACACAAAAAAAAAGATACGCTCATAAAATAAGAGCAAAAAAATTCAAAAAGCTGTTGATGGATGTTAAGCCTAATATGCTGTTTATGTGTTGATTTCTCTGGATTTTTACTCCTTATGAATAAAAGGTGCTCGAGAGAAATACCTGGGAAAAAAACAGTCTTAAAATGTGATGATGTGACGTTTAATATAGTTCTACCTCCTATGTTTAAAAAGTACTTTACAGATATGACAACCCCTCTAAATACACAAACAGAGGTATAAAAAGACAAGTTTTTAACGTTGGAGCAAAAATATAGAAACATTAACCGAGATGTGTTTGTTAGATCTTATGTTTAATATGTTGCTTATGTGTTCAATTTTCTGGATTTCTACTGAATTATGTCTTAAAAGTATTTTACAGACATGACAACCCCTCTAAAAATTTTATGTTTAAAAGTACCTTACAACTATAACATAAAAAAATTAATAGAAATGTAGCATAAAAAGCTACATTGATAATGTACAGGGGTTGGACAAAATAATGGAAACACCTTCACCTCAAGATGATAAGGCCCCAATCCATACAGCTAGAATTGTTAAAGAATGGCATGAGGAACATTCTAATGAAGTTGAGCATCTCGTATGGCCGGCACAGTCCCCAGACCTCAACATTATTGAGCATTTATGGTCAGTTTTAGAGATTCAAGTAAGACGTCGATTTCCACCGCCATCGTCTCTAAAAGAGTTGGAGGGTATTCTAACTGAAGAATGGCTTAAAATTCCTTTGGAAACAATTCACAAGTTGTATGAATCAATACCTCGGAGAATTGAGGCTGTAATAGCCGCAAAAGGCGGACCTACACCATATTAAATTATATTTTGTTGATGTTTTAAGGTGTTTCCATTATTTTGTCCAACCCCTGTAAGAGTAAAGCTATTCAGAGATGACGTGATTGACTGGTCACACTCAGTCAAATCCCGCCCGCAGACGTATCTCCCATGATCCCCTTCTGCAAAGTGAGCCGTGTGATGCTGTTCCACAACATAACATGGATGTGGATGTAGAGGTGACAAGAGTGTGTTAGATGTGGTAAGATGTTAAGGCTTAATATGTTGTTCGTTTTTCTGGATTTCCACATCATGTGTTGCTTGGGTGGTATCATATATGACAACCAATATATACATACACACACACAAAAAAAGGTACACTCATAAATAAAAGAGCAGAAAAAATGAATCTGTGACTGAGCTGCTGATGGATGTTAAGCCTAAAATGCTGTTTGTGTGTTGATTCTCTGGATTTTTACTCCTTATGAATAAAAGGTGCTTGAGAGAAATACCTGGAAAAAAACATAGTTAAAATGTGTTCATCTGAAGTTTAATATGTTATTTATTTTTCTGGATTTCAACCTCCTATGTCTAAAAAGTACTTTACAGATATGACAACCCGTCTAAATACACATAGGTAAGAAAAGATATGTTTTTAATATTGGAGCAAAAATATTCAGCGTTGACAGAGATGTGTTCTTAGATCTTATGTTTACTATGTTGCTTATGCGTTAAATTTTCTGGATTTCTACCCCTTATGTCTTAAAAGTACTTTACAGACATGACAACCCCTCTAAATACACAGAAATCAAAGTATAAAACACGTGTTTTTAAAGGAAGAGTAAAAATATTCAACCTTGACGGTGGTGTGTTGTCATACATTGTTTATGTGTTGATTTTTCTGAAAATTTTTGACCTAAAGATCTGTTTAAAAGTACTTTACAGGCATGACAAACCGTCTAAATACACAGAAATCGATGTATAAAAGACACGTTTTTAAAGTAAGAGTAAAAATATTCAACCTTGACAGAGGTGTGTTGTCCTACATTCTTTACGTGTTGATTTTTCTGGATTTTTGACCTAAAGATCTGTTTAAAAGCACTTTACAGACATGACGACCACTCTAAATACACAGAAATCGATGTATATAAGACATGTTTATTAAAGTAAGTGTCATATATTCAGCCTTGACAGACGTGTGTTATCCTAAATTGTTTATGTGTTGATTTTTCTGGATTTCAAACTTAAAAAATGTATGTTTAAAAGTATTTTACAAATACAACAACACACCAAATGAATAGAAATATAGCATAAAAAGCTACATAGATAATATAAGAGTAAAGCTATTCAGAGATGACGTGAATGACTGGTCACACTCAGTCCAATCCCACCTGCAAACGTATCTCCCATGATCCCCTTCTGCAAAGTGAGCCGTGTGATGCTGTTCCACAACATAACATGGATGTGGATGCAGAGATGACAGAAGTGTATTAGACGAGGTAAAATATTAAGGCTTAATATCCTGTTTTTCTGGATTTGCACATATATGACAACCTACTAAATAAACTAAAATAGAGAAAAAAAAGCAGTGATAGAGGTGTTCGTACATCTTCAGCCTAAAATGTTGTATATGTGCTGAATTCTCTAAATTTTTACTCCTTATTTGTGAAAAATGTTTGAGTAATATGATATATGACAACCTCCTGAATACATAGAAATACAGGAGAAAAAAAAGTTCGTAAAATGTGTTGTTAGATCTTATGTGTAATATGTTTTTCATGTGCTTTTTTCTACCCCTTATGTCTAAAAATTATTTTACTTACAGCCCATCTAAGTACACAGAAACAAAAGTACAAAATGATATGCTCTTAAAGTAAGTGTAAAAATAGTTAGCAGAGACAGAGGTGTGTTTATGTCTTGATTTTTCTGGATTTCTGATCTAAAAATCTGTTTAAAAGTTGTCAGACATGACAAGATAACAATTTAATACAAATATAGCATAAAAAGTTATTCTGAAACTATTCCGCAATGACAGAGGTGTGTCAGACTTTTCAGATTTGATGCTTATTGTGATGTTTATGTGTTGATGTGCATTTCTAGCAATTACTTCTAAAAATGCAAGTTTAAAAGGCATTTTACAGTTACAATTCAATTCAACACACTTTATTTATCCCCAAGGGACAATGACTAAATACAAAAACTTCCCAAAAGAATAGTAAACAAGTAAAAGACGGGTAAAAATATATACATATATAAAAATGACAGAAGTGTTTTAGGTATGATGAGATCTTAATCTTAATGTGCCGTTTATGTGTTGACTTTTCTAGATATTAATATTTTATACCTACAATTGTACAGTTACAAAGATCTTTAGAAGTACAGAAGCTCAATTAAATACGAAGAAGAAATGATAATATATAAAATTATATGTTAAAAATATGTTTGTATGTTATGCAGAGGTGTTGAGCATTTTACATAAAAGGAGATTACAGAAGTGTAATGGTGACACAAACTAAAAATGTGTTTTACAGCTCTGACAACCTTGTAAAGACACAGAAATATGAGAAAAATGATAAATACATAACATCTGAGTAAGAATATGTGCATATTTCATCTAGAAATGACTGAAATGTGGTTGGACTTTGAGTAAAATATGCTGTTAATGTGTTGATTTTTCAGGATTTCCTATTTTATGCCTGTAAATGCGTGTCAAAAAAGTAGTTTTACAGACATGAAATTGTAGTAAATACACGAAAAGATAAGAAATCAATAAAACAGAAATAAAAATACAAACATATTTTACATAGACATGACAGAAGTGTATTACAAATGGTTAGATCATGAACTTTTGAGGTGTTTATGTATGTTATTTTTCTGGCTTTCAATCTCCTATAGCCTAAGTTTGGCTATGTCTGTGTGCTTTACAGATATGGCAACATAAAAATTATGAAATAAGACTAAATACAAAAGTAAAGACTAAAACTAATAAGGCATTTTCTAGGATTTTAAAGCCTGAATTGGATAAACTAGAACCAGCTCCAAGTGTGCTGCAACAAAAAAGATTAACAATCCAAAACAAATTAAAAAGCACAATCCTAATGTTAAAAAATGACAAATAATCCTGCTGTTGAATTATGCTAAAATAACACAGAGAATATCAAGCAATTATTACCCTCAATATCATGCGTTCAAAATTACACATTTACATTCCAATATTTTGATACGATCTAAATCAGGAAGTCAAATATATTCCAGTTTTATTATTGGCCCAATAATGAGTAGAGATTGTTTAATGCCAGTTAAAAGAGGAAAAGGGCTTCTGTAAGTAGGGGGGGAGGGGCGTTACTAATGATATAAGAGCGAATGTTGGAGCATCTCCTGGAAATCTGGCAGAAATCCTAATGTCGCTCCTGTCCCCTTTTAATGCAAACCAAATGAGCCTGCACTGTAATAAGAAGCTTCCCAGAATTAGTTTCCGTTTGCAGAAAATTGCGAGAAAAAAAAGCCTAGTACTTTTATCTATGAATTTCACTCCGGCATAAGCAAAAAAAAAAAAAAAAAAAAAGAAGAAGAAGAAAAAAAAAAAAAAAAGGCAGACCCTCCTCCAACATTATTTGGATGACGTTCCATCAGTAGCAGCAGCAAGAAATAACATTGTGCAAATTCTATGCATGTTAATGATAAATAGGAATCCACCTGCTCACAGATAAAATGAGTTTAATTTCCCCCCCCACCCGTGCCCATGTGCCTGCCTGGCCTTTTAGAAATTACTTATGCACAGCTATTATTAAAATAGGGCCAGAGCAAATGAGAAAGAAGCGCTATCTCTGGAGAGAGTGGGTTTAGACTGCTACTACTACTACTACTGCTGCTGCTGCTGCTGCTGCTGCTGCTGCTGCTGCCAGGACTCTGCTTCACACAGTCAGCGTTTCTTCCCCACACACACATGGATATATGCAAACACACACACACACACACACACACACACACACACACACACACTGAAGCACATAGCACATGCATGCACCTCGCCTCCTCTCCTTGTGGCAGCTCTGACCCTGTGTTTACTAAATTAACCCAAATCCTTTTTTTTTTTTTTTTTTTTTTTTTTTGGAAAGGGGATGGGGGGGGGGGGGGTGTAATGGAATTTGCGAGCTTTGTGAGAACTGTCTACGTGCGTGCATGTGTATGCTAATAAGTACTTGTGTATGGGCGTGCATGTGTGTATATTTGTACTTGCTACTTGAGCGTGCATGGTTGTTTTGTATCTGAGTGTAATTTTGTTGTTGGGAGGAAATTTCCTTTGGGTGTACAATGTGCTTGTGCCTGCATCTTCAGAGTAGCTGAGGATGTAACAATTGAATGCTGAAGGCTTTGAAATTTTCAGGCGTAAGTGGTGACTAGAATGTTTATCTATGCACGGACACACACACACAAAAAAAAAAAAAAAAAAAAAAAAAAGCAAAATTGGGGAAGGAGGGAGAGAACGTAGGCCAGGTGTAAAAAAAAAAAAAAAAAAGAGAGAGAGGTCAGAGCAGGAGTGTTTTTGTGCACCGTATATTCTCTGGCACCTCTGCTCCATTAGCAAATCAACAGATTCCTCTCATCTCTCTCTTTGGCCTTGAACACTTCCATAACATTCATCCTTTTCATCCATGCAAGGCTGGCTGCACTGCCTCACTCCTACCTGAACTCCAGCCTCTTCATTGCTCTGATTCAATAATGACTATGTAAGGGGGTGTGGGGGGTGGAGGGGGAACACAACATCCAAACTGAAACTCATTAGGTGAAAAAAAAAAAAAAAAAAAAATCAAAATTGGAACTATATTAAACACTTGAAGGTGACATCCTGACATTGTGTGAAATTAAAAACTGCCTAGCTGCTTGGAAAGACAGGAGAGAACGTTGACGTGAATGCATTCGGAACAAAAACTATGTTTTAACTATTGTGGGTTGTGGATAATAAAAACAAGAGCAGCACGCTAAAAAAACAGTAAATAAAAAAAATAAATGTTGCACATAGATGAAACAAAAGAAACCATACATACATAAGCAAGTTATTATTTTATTATTTAATGCTGTGTTGTGTATGATGGATATTAAAAGCGATAGACATGTGAATTTCCTTGAGGGCGCGAATGAAACAAACTATTACTAAGGTCATTTTCCTTCTTATTCCTTTCCCAAATCCATTCAATTGATTCACAGTGTTCCGATTCTATTTGATTTGTGATTCAGTTTGATTTAATATTAGGGATATTTCAGTTAAAGCAGTGTTTTTTAACCTTGGGGTCGGGAGCCCACGTGGGGTCGCCTGGGATTCAAATGGGGTCGCCTGAAATTTCTAGTAATTGATAAAAAAAAAAAAAAAAAGCTGCTAATAAAAAATATATGGAGAGTTTAAAGAGACAATCACAATACCTTAAAGATATGCCAAACTGTGAAGCTGAAACTGAAGCACTGTGGTACTGTTTATCTTTCAAATGTTCATTGTGGTCGGTTTCAGATGCTGCAGCTCTTTCATAATTCATAGTTTGAGTTCTTGTTAGTTCAGTATTAATTGTCAGCCTTGTAAATCCAAGCTGGACTGACTGTACATATCCTGATCAAGGAAAATCAAATTCTCACTTTGTCCAGTAATCTATACCTGGCTTTTCTGCCTCTGTCCATTATAATATACATTATATAGACTAAATGTCATCTAAAATTAACATTTATGTGCAACATAGTATAGCAAACTATTACATGATCAAAAACAAGTTAATTTTAGCAAAAAAAAAAAAAAAAAAGTCTCCATCTTGAATGTCTGGGGTCGCCAGAAATTTGTGATGTTAAAATAGGGTCACAAGTAAAAAAAAGTTGGGAACCTTTGGCCTATTCAATTGATTCACAGCATTCTAATTCTATTTGATACATGATTCAGTTGATTCAATATTAGGGATATTTCAGTTAAAGGGTTGATTCTTGGAGAAATATTGTAACCTAGTGCATTATATTTGCATTAATGCTATGTTCACACCTTCCTTCTCAGTCCAGATCTGGTTCTTTTGCTTTGCTGTTCACATTGTGCGTCCAGTATCAGATTCTAGCGTGAACAGGTCCCAGATCTGAACTGAACCGTAAAGAAGAAGAGAACACGTAGCACTGAAAGCCAGCACATTCACAGGCAGATGATGAAGATGAGGAAACATAGATTAAACTTTTAACTTTGGCTTATTGTGGTGCAGTAGCTGCCACTGGTGTATGGCGGTCTATGTGGATGTGGATTTAGATTTGGAGCCAGGGTCAGTGGGATCATCATGTGAATGGCTTTACTGAAATAGATTCAAGGGCTGATTTCAAAGGCTGCTTAAATACAGCAAAGAACTGTGTCAAATGTTGATGTACAGCAATGTCAAAGTTCTATAAATTCTGCCATGACTTACTGCACAGTACAAATAATCAGACCTGAATCTGACACACGACCATATAGTGGCTCAAATTAGAATTCAGAAGATTCAGGATTTGTATTTTTTACGCTATCATGTAAAAAAAAAAAAAATCAGAGTCAAGTATAAGCAAAAAAATCTCATTTGAGGCACTTTCACCTGTAGAGATGTCTAAAGCTCAAGCTCCTGAAAAGAAATTCAATCTTGGCATTTGATTCATCTATATGGAAGCGTTCACACGATCAATTAGAATCAGAAAAATCGATGCTGTAAACCCAGCCCTGACACGTAAAGCAAAGTGAATTAAACATTGTCATGAGCCTGTGTGGAATAAATCAGACGATACTCAGAACGATCATGTACACACTTGTTTGCATTTTGTCTTGGGGCTTCATGCTGTGTGTGTTCCTTCTAATGACTGTTCACTAGGAGAAACCCAGTCCCTGGGGGATGTTAAGACTCTAATAAATGAGGTTCACTCTACACTCCATGCACTCTCAGAGCAGCAATTATGTCAAAACAGTGTTTATAGTTGTAACGGTAAAGAAAACGGACGAGGTGTTTTTCTTCTTACGCTCGAGAGCTGAAGTTGAAATTACTGATGTCACTACGCTGTGCATCCAAATGATATACTATAGTTTACAAACGGTATGACTGTGATCATTATAGAGTGTGAGGACTGACTAAAAACCCTGATGACATGTTATTGTGTTGACACTTTTCACCATTCAATGCCTGTAGCACATAGTTTAAGAATGTGTTCACCATGTTAGTGTTTATAACGGTATCTATCTATAAGCATTTTTGAACATAGTTGGAATTTTTTTTTTTCACCTCATCTCATGAAATGATTGTGAAAATGTGATTTTATTTTTATTATTATTATTATTATTATTATTATTATTATTATTATTATTATTATTATTATTATACTGGAAAGCAGGTGTGGATCAACATATAAGTCTGTCACTGCAGACAATAAATATAAATATGCACACATACATGAGCCAAGACATTAATCAAGATATAAATCACAGAAATAACAAAAAATAAATAAAAAATTAACAACAGATATACGTATAAACATATGTACACACATATACATACATAAGTGCATCATTATTACGTACAATTGGCAGACATGAGTCATATTGCACTATAATAATATACACATACACATATATTTTTAATAGACTGGATCCCTGTCCACATCCACTCACTGTATAAAAACTCCAATTTGCTCTCTGTACATATTACAATATAAATCCATTGTAAATCTCAACCTATTGTCGTCTTTGTCACTAGTTGAATGTTTGTTTATATTAGGTCTATGTTTAAGTGTGTTTGGGTTTACGTTGAAATTGTATTGTCTTCAGCGAAGTAAAACTGAAGCCAAATTCCTTGTATGTGTTCACATACTTGGTCGATAAAGCTGATTCTGATTCTGATAACTAAACCAAAACAAAAGAAAAATAACACAGAACACCAGCATATTTTACAGCCCCTTAACCTTAACCAACCCCATCCCACAGATCTTTCTCTAAATTTCATGACATGCTGGATATTTCAAATGAATACATAAAAATACAAAAAATATGATTTATTCTTGATCAAGTGTAACTGGGACTCAGTATATGATCAACAGTCTATCTATCTATCTATCTATCTATCTATCTATCTATACATCTGAGATTGCAACTTTCTAAATATACTGTTTTCATGGCCACTAAATAGACAGATCCAAACCGTGTATGAACTCTATATATTTTAAAGGCGTATTTTTTAGGCAGACACATTGACAGAAAATAGGGCACAGACATGTAAGTCAAATGCCACATGAGGATAAAAAATATGGACTAATTTCCTAACTCTACATGTATTAACGTCTTCATGAAACAATGCGCTTGGTGCTATTACCTCTACAGAATAAGGTGTTTCTCATTAAAAACAGGAATGTAGGGAGCCCACTGTCTTACCAGTCAGTTTTTCCTGTGGAATTCTGCTGAAGCCCATGTACACCATTTTACGGTCTTCTGCAGAACACGTAAAAAAAAAAAAAAAAAGAAAGAAAGAAAGAAAAAGAAAAATGTGTTGTCACTGAATGCAAAATTAGAATACAATTCCATATGCAGAATTTCATTGATTTCCAGGAAATGACAAACTCTGAAACACAATTTAGAATACAGTACAGGGGCTGGTATATACTGTATGTGACATGTAGCACATATACGCCATCAAATTTGATTTCATGGAGATCAGGATTTATGGGTAAAAACATGCAACCCTGCTCTGTATTGACCCTCTGTGGTTGGTGGTGTGGTTCTAGACCTTGTTGTTGGTTGGTTACAGTTTACTCACTTGTCCTGAAACATTTTTTTTTAATTTTACTGTGACTGCCAAGGAAATACTGCTAAATTGTTTTTCATTGTTGTATAATGACAATAAAGTTCTATTCTATTCTATTCTATTCTATTCTACTCTAGAAACTCTTGGTGTATTTGTCACGACAGTTTTTATCATAAAAAACAAAGCTGCAAAAGGCCACAGATCAAAACCAAGTTAATGTGTCACATAAAAAGTCAGTGTCCTCAAAATGAAAAGCTCCTGTGCTGATGTTTTCATGAGCACAGCAGTCGACCTGTGGAAAAGTTCCGAAATATATACACACATTTCAGTTGTGCCCTATTTTTCTCCCTGACAC
The DNA here is from genome assembly GCF_902148855.1 of Sphaeramia orbicularis. NCBI lineage: Eukaryota > Metazoa > Chordata > Actinopteri > Kurtiformes > Apogonidae > Sphaeramia > Sphaeramia orbicularis. The sequence continues at coordinate 14,590,897 of NC_043960.1, forward strand.
TGACTGTACTAAAAATGTTTTGTTACCTGAATAGCACAGTGTATCGAATTGTGAATACTATTCAGAGGCAGACTTCAACAGTACAAGGTTTTTCATACACATTTCACTCACATTTCCACAGGAATGGAAACGATTACTTTCTATGTATTTTTTTTTTTTTTTATGAATGCTGTAACTTTCCTACACCATAGTAAACAGAAAACCTACATAAAATAAAATAAAATCACTCCAATTATGTGAGAAACTGTGAGAAAAGCTGCCTGTTTTGTGGATTATATCACTCTACTGATAATCACACAAGTCTGTCTGGTTTTGACAAATGAATCAATGACTGACCTACACACTCGAAGAATTAATAAATGTTTGAAGAACACAATAATTCAGGTGAGAAGCAACAAAATCAGGTTTGATCAGTGAGATGTTTTCAGGTAATATGTGTGCAAATTGTAGAAAAAAATTGTACAGATGTGCTAAAACATTTACAATTTGGGAGAAAAAGGAGGAAGAACTCAAATCTGTTGTAAATGTGTGTGCATGGTTGCAGTGGTTTGCATCTTTTTTTATGGTTATCATTTAAAAATTCAGACAAAGGAACTGAGAAAAACTGTTATAGGAATATGACTATACGTCTAATGAAGCAATGTGCAATTATGTTCAGTCATTGCAAAAAAGGTTAATCTACAATAATGAAAAACAGTTTTCCTTATTATGTTTTTCATCTTTACCTTGAGGAAATTCAGTATATGCGCATTTTATAATGTATATGCACATTGTATTCTATGAACTGGTAGGAGTTTACATTTGTTTTGCTTGTATACATGATCTGGGGAAAAAAATAAAAACACAAATAAAACCAGTAATAGATCAGAAGTGCCTGTCTGGCTGAACAAGGTGTCCTTATACAGTAGGTTAGCAGGACGGCAGAGGTTCATTTTGCTCGACTAGCTGTTGATCAAAAGCCCTCGAGACTAATTCTGGACGAGAGCAGAAATGATTTAGAAAACGTTCATTCCCAGTGGAAGAAGTTTGAGACTCAGTGCAGCATTGTGACAGCCCAAAGACGAGCGAAGGCCACTGACAGCGACATGGTAAGGGTCTGATTGAATGGCAGCAGAGGACCGTACATCTTTAAATTCCTCATTATCCACTAACACACAGACACCACGTCTGCTCCTATTCCATTACTTACTCCTCCGTATTGTCATGCTCGGAGAATTCAATGTAGTACCTTTTATTGTAGAAAATGAAAAATGTCATTTTCCCCTTCTCTCTCTCCCTCTCCCCTCTCCTAACACTAATTTAAAATGTCTCATCTCCCTCTGCGTGTTCAACAGTCTGATTGCCTCAGTGCTGAAGAAAAAGGCCTAAGAGTAGGAATCCCCTCTCTTTGTGAAAAGAAGTCCAGGTGGGAGCAGAAGTGGAGGAGGAGGAGGAGGAGGAGGTGGAGAATGGAGTGGGATGATTCATGAAGGTGAGAATCTGCAGCTTCATCAGAGTCGGTCAAGCAGGACAGCTGCTGCTGCCGAAGACCCCCGAACTCCCAAAGAGACCCAAGGACTAAAGGTCCTCTTATTCTTTTCCTTTCGGCGGTCACACTCCTCTCCCTCGCTTTGTCATCCTTTCTTTTCTTTTCTCTTCCACTCTTTCACTCTCGGCTTATTGCGATGGTTCAGGGTTAGGACTTGACCTTCATAAAAATCCTTTAGGTTTGCAGAAAAGGACAGTGATGAGGCGTCTGGGACTGAAATACGGGATACGCCGGCATGTGTTTATGAGTTATGAAAAACAGCAAGACAAACAGTTTGCTCTCTAGTCATATGCAAATCATTCAAATGCCCTGATAAAGAAACAGACTCATCATTTATTCAGACCAAAAAGGTGAAGAAGGCTTACTCCACATCTACAACTACATCCATTCTTAAACCACTGGCTTGGCTTTCTTATGAAAAATAGCCATGAAAATTGTCTCCATGTTTTAAACAGTGAACACAAATTGTTGCCACCACACTAGAGACATAAGGTTAAATAATTAAATAAATAGGTGAGACTGCCACATTGAATCGATTCTAATTTCATGTTAAATCTATGTCCTTGTCTTTTTTTTTTGGGATGCTGAAAACAGAAGCTGCTGGGATGTGAAAACAATTCAGACTTGACCATTAAAGTATCATCATCATCATCATCATCATAAGTTAAACTAATCATTATTTCTGTTTTTAATTCCACATGTTACTGTAATAATATTTTTGGTAACATAATCTACACAAATAACCACCCTGTAGGTTTAATATCTCCCTGTGGCGTTTTATCAGTTATTGTGTTAAAAAGTAATCAAACCACAAATGCTATCTCCTTCTATTTTCCAGATTGTTGCTCATAAAAGTTGCCAAAATAACCCTTATGACCATTTAATAGAAAGAATAGATGTAACTAATTTAATTGCTGTGCTATAGGCTAGGGAGCTGATAAGATATAAATGACCATAGATATCATATTATAACTATATATTGTATTATTTTAGATTTCTGATTCCTAAGTGGCAAATATTTTCATAACACAACTACATCCTAATCTGAGGCAGTAAAATAAAGTTATGAGGTGCATCAACTTGTGTGTTTGTGGTTGACTCAGCTACATAAAAGATTAAAGGTATTGTAAATAAAATGCATATTTTACTCAAACAAAGCCAGCTCCTTCAGTCCAGGTGAACACACACTACTACTCCTTCTCCAGTAGCTACATGTACTGGAGGCACAGTGTTCTACTGCCCTCCAGTGGAGGTCAGCAGAACTGCAGGTTTGATGTCTCTAATGTGATTGGAATTTTTTAATAAATACTTTTCAGCATGAAATGTGAAAAATGCAGGAGTGCTTACTGGTGACATTAGATCAGATTTACAAGGACAGGGTGCCCAAGGAAACTGCGGACAGACGCTACCACAATAAAAATTCCTCATGGGAACATTGAGTATTTACAGTACGATGGTTCATCAAATACTGAGACTCAGACAATGAATGAAACTGAAGCCAAAGTGGACAGAGTGAAAACTAAATAAAACCCTTATTACACAACTACGAAATGACAACAGATTGTACTGTACGACTCATCACATCATGTTTGACGTCTTATTTGTTTTTTAGTCCTGATATCATGTTAATATTGTTCACGGTCGACGTTAAGGACAAAAGGGGAAACAGACACACCCTGTGATGTTTACAGTTCAACACATTTAGCGTCGAGATGTGTAAGTAGAGGTGTGTGCAAGCAAATTAACCTGGAGGATCTTACCCAATATACTCTTTTTTTATTTGGTGACATCGCTTAGATCACTATGATCACTAAGAGCGACTCCTGTTTATGTCTAATAAAAGCTGAAACTGTCAAAAATCAACATCAATTCTATATATTTTCATTTTCTCTTTGGCTAGTATATTTAACAGCCCTTTTAAGGTGGTGCTTATGAGTCTATTTTTGATTTTCTTTTTAACATACAGACACAGAAAAATTATTAGACCATCAAGTCATCAAAAATAATGGTTATGCAAACAAGTACTAACTCCTGTGTGTATCATGTGACTAAAACAGACAGAAAAGAAAACATGGAATGCCTAAAAGCACTGTTTTTGGCAGTACAATGCCATAGCTATTGAAGTAAGAACTGAAGTGATTTTAGTTATTATCAAGAAAACCATGGAAAACGGTTAGATATCAACTCTGAAATTAAACTCTTATAAGCTATTTTTGTTGTTATCATTATATTTGTCCAAACAAATGTACCTTTAGTTGTACCAGGCATTAAAATGAACAAGAAATTGAAGAAAAAAAGGGTGGTCTAATAATTTTTTCCACAACTGTAGAGTGTTATGTTTAGATTTTGTTTCACATATACACATTTAAGTTTAACAACCTCTACTATAGAGCAGATGAAGCCTCATATACACCTTGTGATTTTCAGATCCCATGTCGGTCATTTCCCCATAAATCTGTTGTTACTTCTCTTTAACTTGGCATTGAGTTCGTTCTTTGGAAAACCTTTCAGAAGTTTGTTCAACATCCTAAATTGTTTTAGATTCATGGTTTGTTTGTCACGTAGCAGCTTTACTAAAAAACTAGCACTGATCTGTACAAATCCTGTGTTTTATTGGACTAATCTCTTCAGTTTTGTAGACAATCCCAAAAGTAACATATGTCTCAGATGTCATTTACATTTAAAACACTGTAACCAGGATCAGGATTAGGTGTTTAGTGTTATGTATTCTGTTCTGCTGCATCTGTTATTATTATTATTGAGAAACAGTCGGTGGTTTGATACGTGCTTCCCAATTAAGACTCTTCATCATAAACACTCTGGAGGTCTTAACATGCCCTTTCTAACTCTGTAAACTATTAGACAATTATGAGATAAAACCTTCATTCATTCATTCATTGTGAAATTAATTATAAACTTCCCGACTGGTTTGCATGTTGTGGTTTAGTTTTTTCTTGTATCCAGTGTTTGACAAGTGTGGAAATCTATGTATAAAGATGAATTCCAACTGAGAGCAAAGTTTCTTTCAGGGGAAGTTTGTTTAAATTACGTCAAACTATGCAAAAGGGATTTCTGTTTTCTTCAGACAAAAGACTGAGATCAATATTTATACAGTAAGTCTGTCTCTGGTACCCCTCCCAGTGCAGAGAAACAAATGTTAATAAAATTAATACCATCTTTGTATACACTCCCTTCATATTTAATTAAAACTTGTTAATTTGTGAGTGTCTAAGTGTCCCAGCTGATAGATAAGGGCCTCTCACAACAAATCATCATCACAAATTATCAACAGTTAAATACCAGAAAAGGGATTTAAACTGTAATTAAGCACGGACATGGAATAATTTTTCCCTTTTCAGTGTTATAATAGTACGATGGTCTTCAAATTATGGTAACTTATATTCATATTGAGCAAAAAAAGAAAAATAATACAGTAAAATAAACAGCCTTAGGAACATTTGTACAGTTTTGAAGGCTTGTGCAGAACATGGCCTTGACATATCAAATAATCTTTTTATATAAATGCAACGTAAGGATAATAATAAGAATTTGTAATAAAATAATCACGTATAGTTAAAAGTGCAGAACATGGCCTTGACATATCAAATAATCTTTTAATATAAATGCAACATAAGGATAATAATATGAACTTGTAATAAAATAATTACATATAGTTAAAAGTGCAGAACATTGCCTTGACATACCAAATAATTTTTTTTATATAAATGCAACTAAAGGGTAATAATATGAATTTGTAATAAAATAATTATATATAGTTAAAAGTGCAGAACTTTGCCTTGACATTTCAAATAATCTTTTTATATAAATGCAACGTAAGAATAATAATATGAATTTGTAATAAAATAATTACAGACAGTTAAAAGTGCACAGCAAAATGAAACTATTCAACCAGCACCAGAATCCTTCATTGCTTCAGTGTTGGACTTGGAGAGTAAAGTGACTACAGGACTTCCTGCAGTCACTATTTATAAAGATTAAGACATCAGGAATGAGAGACAGAAAGAACAGGATCAGGAGTGTGTGTTCGCAGTGTGAGATGACGGGGGTTTTCTGTCGTCGGTATATTAGCGCCTAATCTGCCCTAACAAGATAGACCAGGCCTACAGCCTCTCTGCTGCATCACTGATGATGAACCCGGTAATGATGGAAGAGGAAAGCGAGAGGTTGGCAGCTAAGCCTGGAGTAAGCTACTTTAGCACAGGGAGATGCACGGCTGGTCGCACCGCCACTGTGTGTGTGTGTCCATTTATTAAATCAAAAATGTGACACCAAGTAGCTTAAAGCACCGATAAGCCATAAGGCCACTTTGGCTTTAATTTATGGGATGAGAGACAACCACGGGTGTGAAGGCCAACACATTTTAGGCAACGGTCCCTCTGTGTTAACTGGAGAACATGATGGATTGTCAGGAGAGGAAGTCAGGTCTGAGGTGTAAAAGAGGGGCTGAGAGTTTGGTACTTTGGAACTTATATTACTTACTCATATTTTTCCAAAAACCTGACATTTGAAAGAGTAACTGAATTGAAAATAATGGGTAACACTGCCAAACTTTTACACCATAATACAAGTTATTCTGCTATTTAACTCGAATCTTTCCCACAATGCATTTGGCTTTTAACATAAACCAGGGTTTCTGTACATATCAGCAAATCTAATTTAATGTCCTTTTTAATGCCACTTTAACCCTTTCATGCATTAATTACACTGGTCTACAAGGAAAATGCTTCCAGAATAAAAGTAATGAAATTTTACCACGAGAGTCACTGATAAAGAAAAATCAAGTCAAAAATGCTGGTTGGCTGAACTTTCCAAGATACAGCCTTGGGTCAAAATGTGAAACTCAAGAATTAACGAGAGAATGGGTTTGACTCAAAAGGAATATTTGTCTCAGAGCTACAAGATCTACTTCAAAACACTGTCTGCACATTAGAATACATTCACTTTACAGGTTCTATTTAGTGGAAGATTTATAAAACTATTATATAAATGTACATAAACCAATATATATGTGTAATAACACTTAATCATATACCTTGAAAACATCAACAAACCGGCACTTTTGTCATTTATTTTCCAATTAATCTTATTAAAATATGTAACATTTAGCACATTTAATGTCTAAAGCAAATCATTTCTAAAAAATATTGTAGACCAGTGTTATGAGAACCTTAGTTAAGATTTTTTTCTTGAGTGTTTTTATTCTTCCATAGGCATGAAAAAACCATGTGATCAAGTTTTTTTGTTTTTTTTCATGGAGTTACAAAAATGTCCATGCATTTAACCCTTTCATGCATAGTGGTCACTACAGTGGACAGTTATTCTACAGCTGTTCTCCTGTATATTCATGGGTTTTGTTTTAGTTCCATATCAGCCAACACAGTGGACGCTTATGCATCATTCCACACACTGCAGTTCATACCATTACTGTAACTTTGCTGTTCTTGATAAACCTGATCTGCAGTAACATGTTTCAGTGTAAATCAATTGTTATTTGTTAGAAAAAAAAGGTGGGTTTTTTTTTTTTTTTTTTTTTGCATATGATCTCCATGTAAAGAGTAATAACTAGCATTAGAATATGTTAAAATGTGAGAAAACATCACATTTTAATTCATTGCTTTTATATCACTTTCTGATATTGGGTTTTAAACACGTTTCTTTACTTCAAAAATTAACCCTTTCATTAATCAATTATGAGAACCTTAATCAAGATTTTATTCTAGACATTTAGGCATGACAAAAAAAAAAAAAAAACTACACGACTGATTTTTTATGATCCTAATTTTCATGGAGTTACCAAAATGTCCACTCAGCTGGACACCATGCGTTTAATGTTAGAATCAAAGAAACATAAATTTACTGATATACTGTGAGAAAACTATGAAATAAATGCTGATAATCTGATGTTTTCTCACACTTTAACATACCTGCATGGATATAATATGCAAAAAAAAAAACTTTTTGTCTAACAATTCACAATTTTTTACACTCAAACATGTTTCTGTAGATGTGGTTTATCTAGAACAGCAAAGTTACAGTAATGGTATAAATTAGTTTATGGGATGACACATAAGTGTCTACTCTGTTGGCTGATATGGAACTAAAACAACAAAACCCATGAATATACAAGAGAACACCTTTGAATAGCTGTCCACTGTAGTGATCACTGTGCATGAAAGGGTTAAACAAATTTAATGCCCCAAATAGGTTCATACTGTCTGTCAGAACTTATACAGATTTCCTTTTCTTATTTGTCAGACAGATGGAAAAAGGGTTAATTCTTTTACCTTGACATGTTTCGGCTACAACCTACAGCCTTCCTCAGAAGGGTCACTTGTCAAGGTAAAAGAATTAACCCTATTTCCATCTGACAAATAAGAAAAGGAAACCTGTAAATTGAATGCCCACGTCCAACTGCAGAAACAGTTTTATATATACATAGTTTACCGTCGACAGGCTTTAACCAGGTTCTGTATACTTCCTCCTCCGATCACTTCTGTTGAAACTTGCATTTTCCAGTTTTTCCGACATGTGCTTGTATTTCCTCCGCTCTTTTGCCACTGCATGAGCAAGCTCACAGCACGTTTAATGCCTCTGGACATCAAATTTAATGCCATTTAAGGCCTTAATTTCCACTAAATTTGTATAATTACATTCAATGCTTTTTAATGACCTGCAGAAACCCTGTAAAAAGTATGTTAAAATTGTAATAAACAGTCCCAGTTGTTCCTGAGACATACTGTCAAATTACTCATTGATCCTGATTATTTTCTTTCCTTAAGAAAAAGTTATCCAGTCAAAATAATGACTTAAACCTATGCAACTACTGTCAGTAAAATGAACTTAAGGTCTGTTTCATAATTTTTTAGATGAATGTGTATGTTCTGACATTGCTGTAGATGTAAAAGAATGATGTAACTTGGAGCTACTTTAAATACTAAGACATTCTATAACTTGCGCTGCTGTCTGCACTTTGCCTTGTTCTATCCTCCCTCTGGGTCTACAGACGTCTACAGCCCAAGGTTTACACAAATATTTTGCTTCAACTATCTGTTTGTCTCCTTCAGGAAAGCAAATATGTGAATTCCTCCATCAGTTGCTGTGTCATCCTTAAACCTAGGCGATCACTAAGACTATCTAACTTAGTACATCAGTAGGTGCATTCAGAGTTTGGTTCTTTAGTGTCTTCTATTGAGCTATTTGTTCTCACAAGTTTATTCCAATAAATGTCAAGTGTGTAATGCACCTCCTATCTGAGTCTCATCTGTCTTCAGTCTTTTTATACCTGCTCACAGAAAATTCCTCATCATGTTCATGGTTTAATTTACAGTTATGCATCATACTCTATAAGGTCAGTATGATGCATAACTTAGTCTTGTGAGAACTCCACGTACACAATTAAACAGAAAAATCACCTTCCACAAGATATGGAATTCATTTCTAAAATTTTTTAGAATCAAGACCTGATATCTCATCATCATAACTTATACAGTGAGACCAAACCCTTTTTTTTTTTTTGTTAAATGATGTTTGATTATATATCAGATATACAAAAATTAATGTTGAGAAGTATTCAAGTCACTGTTACTTATATTGTCTGTCAATTATTTTATTTACTTTCAGAGGTGGGGGGGTGTTCTGGGATTTATGTCCACAGGAGACCCAAACAATATTATTAATTCATGTCAGAAAATATATGTAATATGTTGAAAGCTTAATAAAGATATGCGTTAAAATGTCCATTTTTCATTAACTCTTGCTCCTAAAACCCCCACAAGCAGAACTTTTAATGATTTTGTATATTAAATTGACCTGTTTAATTAGAACATACATTTAAACTAACATAAGACCTAGAGTTGTCAATTATTCTGTATTTATGTTGAAATTAAAAGGATTGTGTTTACCACTCATGTCCATTAGAGTATTCCTGTTGGTATTTCACGCCTCTTTTGCAGCACTTTTCTCATGTTAAATTTCATTTACCCCTGCTGCACTTCTGAGACAAACTAGTGCCTATTGGTGCTGTCGCGCCCTTTAACTTGAAATCAGCAGAGAAGTTGTCGGGGAAAGCAACACAGGTCAGAAGTGCCTGTTCATCCTTCGACTTCAAACAGGTCTGAGGTACTGTAGCTTCCATGCATGTTGAGGATCAATACTCTACTGGAAAATACATCCTCTTCCATATATATTACTGAGCCAGAAGGGGTAGTATAACTGCACAATCCTGTCCCATTTCTTTCTGGTCCAAGTCACCAAGTCTGTAAGAGGTGAAACAGCCCCAAAGCTGAATATTTCTGCACTGTTGCATTAGTAGTATCAAGCACTGTGTCCTCAAGTGTGTGACAGTGACTCTGGAGAGCAAAGTAGTTCCCAAACACTTTCAATTTTCCTACAAGTTGGCACTGCCAGATTTTTTTTTTTTTTTTTTAAGAGGAACAATTTCACTGCTACCTCCTGTGCTTCTCTACCATTGAGAAGGTGGAAAATGTCAACAGTTTGTATTTGTAAAAGAAAAAAAGTAAAAGTAATCAAGACCAACAGGACAACAGGGAAATTCTTTTCACCATTTACCTTTTTTTTTAAAAACATTAACATTTTTATAACCTTCCTCAAAGAATGCGGATCTAAAAGATATTTCATGTACTCTCGACATTTTTTAAATGCTTTATTGATTCAAACGACTTCACTTACAGGTACAGGAGGAGAAAATGTGCTGGAAAACAATTGGAGCAATGGTGTGTTTAAAGCTGGTAAAGGTCCTGTAAAGCTAATGGTCAGTTTGTTAGAGAAAAACTAAACAAGCTACTGAAAAATGCACATAATGGCACAAGGCAACAGACATAAGGCAGTTTCTTCTAAACACAAACTTGTGATGGACGCAAAACAAATATGAAAGCCTGTAGTAATTCACAAGTACAGAGTATTACAATAACTTGCAAAAATGTAAACAAAATACCACCTAAAATGGGTAGATTATTCAGGTTATTAAATACTGACTGACAATGTAATGTTAAACCTATGACGATTATACTCTGTATGACTTTGAGACATTGCTTTTTAGTACTATACGAGCTGTGGAGGAGGAAAATATACACAAAATGCAATCGGAACTTATTTAAGTCTCAGTTTTTGATACTGCCCACCAAAGGCATTATGTGCTTTCTCATGAACTGGATTTTATCTGAAAGGATAACAGATTCAAGATGTTTTATTGTAAATGTTATGACTTTATAATCTAAGATACTATCCAAACTTTTTTCTTATAAATGTACGTTTTTTTTCCCCTCACACATTTACCACTTAAACATCATAATTTTCCTAAAGTTTAAGACTAAAAATATTTTCCCTCTCCCCATCTGTATCTGTATTTCTTTTTACCTGCTATCCTCTGATATGCTGCAATTCATGTTACTGTACAATTAATGAATCGGGAAAGTATTATATAACTTGCGCATTGACCCATGGGGAACCATAAGTTAGTAAATGCTTTCCTGTTTTTAACTTCATTTCCCATCATGCAGCGTGGTACTGCACTTCCGGTCAACCGAGCAATGTGATTGTAAGGCTACTGTATTCCGAAATGACTAATATCTCCCAAAATATTGGTCCTATCAACTTGCCAAGATATTTAATGTGGAGATGGGACTATTCCAAAACTGTAGGTACCAAATGGGCCAGTTAAAAACATAAATTTCTCAGATCTGCGCAAATACACACACACACAGACGCTCTGAGACCTTCCAGTATTATGATATAGATTCCAGTAACAGCTTCTACCCTTTTAGATGAACATTTTGACCACATTTTGACCTGTTATTGTGCAGCAGCTACAGCAGACTACAGGCCTTTCATCTGCCATGGATTATAAGACATTTCAAAGTAAAATCACTTGGACATTTTCACCAACACTGAAGGTAACATACGACAACAGGCGACAATCTGCAACACATTTTTCCACTGCTTCAAGGGTGCTGTTTCCCAGATATGGAAGCATCTTGCAGTCTCTACAACACTTTGAATTCATCATCCAACTTCATGCACATATCCTGGTATTTGGCATATTCTGGACTTGGAAATGTAAATGTTAAGTTATTTTTTTGGCCTGACTCCCCTCTCTTTCTCAAACTGGGCTATCTGACTGAAAATATCCAGCAGGTTTGCAGGGAGGTCTTTTTTCGGTCTCCCCCCTCCTTCTCCGTTCTCACCATCTAGTCTTGTACCGTGTCCTCGCTCTGACCTGCTGCTCTCTTCCTCTGTTCTCACCTTCTCACTTTCTTTCTCTCTTTTTGCCTCTCGGATTTCCTCCCGCCCCCTGTTCTCATACCTACCACTGTCAAATGAGCTCCTCCTTGTCAAGTCATTTCTTGTTTTGCTCTCCGTGTGTTTGGAGGCAGAGCTGAAGCTTGAATGTTCTGAATGGAAACTACGAGAATATTCTGAATCCGCAGATGAGCAGGACACGTTTCGGTTTCTCGTACTGTCTAAGCTGCTCCTCCGCTTAACATCGCTGTCTCTCCTGTCTCTCCTACTATCCTCCTTCCCTCTCTCCCTACTCTTATCCCTCCTTTGCCTCCTCTCCTCTGGGCTCCTGCTGTCTTTCCTGCTTCTCGTCTTTTCCTCTTTGTCTCTCCTCTTTCTATCTATGCGTGAATTATCAGACTCTTCGTCTGAAGCAGCCGACAGAGAATAAAGCTGAGAGATCCGTCTGTCGTCAGTGTCCTTCTCCATCCTCACCTCCTCCTCAAACCTCGGGCCTCCCTTCTGGTTCAGAAAGGTGGCAGAGGTGTTGGGAGGTGCAGGATACCACTCCAGCTCTTCCTCCTCCTCTTTCTCGCCCTTACCCTCCTCGCTCCTCCTGCTCTCCTTCGAGGAGATCCTGCGATGGCGCTTACTCCCCCGGTCAGACCTCCTCTTCTTCTTTTTTTTCTTTTTGGATCTCCTCCGAGAGGAAGAAGACGAGGAAGACGAGGAAGCTCTGGAGGAAGACGAGGAGGAGGAGGAGGAGGAGGAAGAGGCCGATCTCTTCCGTTTTCTCTTCATCCTGAGCAAAAGATGGTCCACTGGCAATTATTTATTATCAAAATACATGAAACCTAATAGTTACAAGCTGTTACACCTGCATTTTTCATATTATGTCAGATTAGGGCTGATGTGGGTTTAAAAATATGGAGTGGTGGAAAAGGTTAATATTCAGAGGTCACTGACGTAGTAAATGTACAAGAAAAACACTTGTAAAAGGTTAAAAAGTTGAAGATTCTCTGAGATTAAAGCACAGAAATTTATTCGAAGAAACTTAAATTCAGCATTCAGCAAATTTAATTTCCAAGAAGATGACGAAAATCTGCCATAATACTGCACTGCATTATAATTATTAACATTTCATGGCATTTTCTGCATTATTCAGTTTTGTCAACTTTGCTGTGTAGAGGCTACCAGTATTTTAGTATGGTATCATTTAACTAAATTCTACTCATTATATTACTCACCTGCTCTAATATTCAACAGTATTAACACTGAGGAGGCAGCACTGCAAAGTATGTTATATGTGCAAATAAAGTCCCTTATCATGTACTGTTTGAGAATTTTTCGTGCAAATTTACAACTTTATAATCTCAGAGAATGAGCAGAATTTTCCTCATGAATTTAGGAATTTTTTTCCAGTGAATTTTCCACTTCAATCTCAGAAAATTTCTTTTTTTTTAAAGTGAATTATGACTTTAATCACAGAAATGTATCTCAAATTTTTATAAAAATATAACCCCACATTTCCTGTTTTTTTTGTTTTTTCACTATTTTCTGATTCATCCCTTGTATGCAGTCATTTGATGATATAATATGCATGTTTACCAGCCATGTTTGTAAAAGTTAGAGCCAACTCACCTCTTCTCCTCTTTTAAGATCTTACGCAATTTTTCTGCACTTGTCTGGCCACTCTTGACTTTCACCTGCTCCTTAGCCAGCGCTTCTTCACGCAGGCGAATTGATTTCTTTACAACCGCCGAACGAGACAAGGCAAGGTATAAAAATGCCAACCAAAAGTCCGTGGGAACAAATGCAAACACATGCACACCACAAAAGCAGACATGCAGCAGAGACCCCGGTAATTACATCATTCATTCATTTATTCAGACAATCAAATGGAAAGTAGAAAAGGAAAGACCGAGGTGAAAGAAAGATTGAGGAGCAAAGGGACGAGCACACGACCACAATCAAAAGGTTTTGATAGGAAATGTCAAATGACAAGAGTGATGGGAAAATAGGGACAGTACAGATGTACCACAGATAACATGGTGCATTAAAGAGCACAGAAGCAGATGAAGAAACACAAAAAAAGACAGAAAGCATTGGTTTCCCGTCGACAGAGAGGGTTTTTAAGTTACCGTGTGGTTTTGGACCAGACACACAGCACATCAGTGTCCAGGGGAGGAGGAGTTGTCATTTTGCAGTTGCATTTTTTCGCCCCCGCGAGGCAGATGACAAGGCCGTGGCAGTCAAAGGGTCAAAGGGCAGAGTCCCAGACACACACACCAAAACATTTCATCAGTATTACAAACCACAGCATCTGGAGCACGTATGTGTTAATGCACAGTAGATATCCATAGCTGAAGAGTGTATTGCACTCACACACAAAAACTCCCCACCAGTAACCAGTCTGACCACTGGGGATATTTGTACTCAATGTACTGTATGCTGTCATGAGTCTATGTTTATATCTACACCCACTCTGAAGGAGGAACTAGAAAAGATCCTCAGTGTGGACACAAAAGGGTACGTTATCCTCCACTTATTAGAAACATGAGAAACTTCCTCAAGGTTAAAAACGCCTAATGTTCGCTAGGTCATGTTAACGTTTTTAAACATTATTTTAAACTCAGTCTATATGAAAACTAATTCCAAGCAGGTTTCTTGTAGGTAGTATGTTCCAAAAAGCACTGAGACAAAATAACTATGTGTCTATTATATTTGTAGTATATCTAATTGACTGTCAACATAATTGCGTTTCTGCACATTAGTCATTTTTAATAGAAAAAAATATAACAAAATGAAGTTTTTGTTTCTCAGAAAATGCACCCTGTTCACAGTAGAGTTACACCTGTAGAAATGCGGAAGTTTTAATCCTGCATTGTTTGATAATTTGGGCCAAATTAGTGGCCAGTATAATATAACAAATCTGGTTGTCTTCTGTTCTTATAAAACCATTAAATTGTTGAAAAGTTGGCAGATTTTAGGTTGGTACAATTCAACAGATACAGACACAGAGCAAATCACAAACTATGCATCTGAAATGACATGTTGGCTAAATTTAACTGTTACACCTTAAGACTGCTAAACTAAATATATGGTTTTTAGAATTTGATTTGGAACAGTAAAACATCACCATAATAATAGAAAAGTCAGCAGTGTGACTTTAGTTAGAGGTGAATGAAAAGGGCACAAGAAACAAAGAAATCCAAAAAGCCCCAAAAAGTCAGACACAGAAAAGATATTTTACTGCTTCCCTTTCACTATTATTCCATGGCTTAACATGAAACAGAATTTTAAAAAGCCTGTTTAACAATAGTTGTTGATATTTCCAGTCTAAAATACACGCTATGCAAACTTGCCACTGCCCCCATGCATTGTGTGTGTGTGTTGTGGTCAGCTCACCTGTATGGTGTCTGTGATCTTATGAAGGGCGTCTTGTGCCTCAGGGTTTGTATCATCTAAAGACAGGGCTCTCCTGTACAATCCCTCAGCTGTGACTAGTTTCTCCTGTTCCTCAAGCCTAGGAAATCACAACACACAAGAAAACAAGATCTCTGAACGAGGTCACAATTACAAGCCGAAGCAGTTAATAAAATACTATACACATGACTGTTACCACTCTCATCTGTGCACAACCTATTGTATATTAATGGAACAAACCACCCCAGGCGATAATTATTACAGCTTCATACATTCTTGTCTAAGGTGAGGTCGACTGGTTTGGAATCACCTCCAGAGTCATTTTCACACTAGCGCTGTAACTTTGCAAGGGGAAGTACAGGGGAATTCAGCAAGCGGCCAATCCTATTTATCATGAAAATATGTTCCCTTCTACCTGCCCTGTACACGTGTTAATGTCTGTGATGCAGTGGACTTGTACGAGGATATGACATGAAAGTGACATTACACTAGCGGGAATAATCACAAGGCCTTCTTTCAAACAGGTAACTAGAGATTGGTATTGTTAAGATTTTTATCGAAACTACTACTCCTATCAATCCGGTTTATCGATAGTACTTTAATGGTATTCTTATCAGTCCTGTTTTTAGGTAAGGGTTACTGTTTTAATTGTGAGCATAATTATTTACTTTATTTTTCCATTTGTAGCGTTGGACTATGTAATTAATATTTAGTTAATTTTCTTAAGTAGGAAAATACACCAGCACTGTTTTGACCTCATCAGGGTCAAAGGGCAGAGTCCCAGACACATGCACCAAAACATTTCATCAGTATTACAAACCACAGCATCTGGTGCATGTATGTGTTAATGCACAGTAGATATCCATAATTAAGAGCATATTGCACTCACATACAAAAAACCTTCCAACAGTAACCAGTCTGACCACTGGGGATATTTGACCTCATCAGTATCACAGAATCTGATTTTGTTATGATAGTAATGTGTAATAAATATTTAATACTAAAGAAAATAGTTTTTCACACATTATTTTTAGGTATAAAACTGAATGTAGGATGTTATTTGGAATCAGTTTTAATCTGAAATAAAG
Organism: Sphaeramia orbicularis; assembly: GCF_902148855.1. Taxonomy (NCBI): domain Eukaryota; kingdom Metazoa; phylum Chordata; class Actinopteri; order Kurtiformes; family Apogonidae; genus Sphaeramia; species Sphaeramia orbicularis. Next base: position 14,607,196 of record NC_043960.1, read on the forward strand.
CATTAAAGCATCAGTGACACAACAACACAGGCTGCAGGAGTCTTCTTCCTGATGGTGCTTTTTCTACAGCTTCAAGATGTCTTACTTTTCTTGCTCTGAATCTATGAATGACAGATCCGATGATGCTCTGACCATTTCACATCACATTAATTTAAGAACTGAACCATGTCGAAACAATTGGGGCTTCCATCACTTTTAATCATTAACTCGTGTTCATATTTGAACTCCAGAGTGTTAACTTACTGGTACATAAACAAGGCTGAGAGATTAACTAAGAGCTTAATATCCAACTGTGCATTTCTTCACCTGTACTTGACAGACTTGCTCTAGATTTCAGGACATATCACTCATGTTTCCACTCTAAAATGTAAAACGCTTGCTGCTCTGTGTCCACGAATTAAACGACCACTTTCCGGTTTAATTACCGTTTCTGGGATGTGTGTATGTTTGAGCTGCTCGGTGCTGTAGTGTGTGAGAGAAAGCAAAGTGACCCATCAGAGACCTGTACCCAGGTCTCTTATGTGGATTGAAAGCTCCAAAAATGTATCACAGACAAATGTCTTAGAAGTGGAGCTGGTGAGAACAATTTGCAAGACAACTTTTTATGTTGACCTGTTGTTGTTCCCACCAACAATGTCTGAACTTATCAAAATTCCAGTCTGTAATTATTTGGCTCCTGGACCTTAGTCAACACACATTATATTGATTTTAATTTGTTTATTTATTTACGTAAGAGTAAGAACAGCCTGGAATGCTCAACTCAACCTACAACAATGTTCTTTGTAACTGACAGCTGATTTGTGTTAAATTAAACACAAAAGGGAGTGAGCTGTATCCAACACAAAGCATGAGGTGCATTGTCTTACTGTTTTCCTCGCTCCACCAGTGTCTGGCACAGGTACTTCTTGGCATTACGGTGATCTGGGCTGCTCTCTAAGGCCAGTTCAAAATCTGATATAGCCTTCATGATACTCCCTTTGTTAGCATACCTTGGAGAAGACAGTACAGGAAAAACACAAGATAAAAAATATTGTTATATCTAAATATTTAAATCATGATAAAGAGAAGCAATTAATATTACGCTGATTAAAACCTGCGCTAATCTATCCTTAAAGAGATATTACATTTATATTTTACTAAAGTAGTGAACGATCTCAAAAAACCTTTTAGTGACAATTGGACATCAACAGTGTTTCATAAAAGGAATCCAAGGTACATAACACTGACCAAATGCAAAGCCAAAGTCATAACTCTTTACTGAAATATACTTTGAGGGCAAAATAATCCTGTCTGTAAAAGGCCTAAACTATTTCTCTTCATACTTTCTTTGCTAAAATTTTTTGAGTACACCAATACTTTTCTGTAAATAAAGTGATATCGGCATGAAATCTTGACTTTTCAATTTTCCAAATGAGATAGCACTAAATTTTATTATTTTCCATGAAGTAAAAACACAATTGTTTTCTTTAGCACACAGTAAAAATATTAGTACACACCTTATTTAATTATATATCCGGCTACACTGATTGAATATTTTTTAAAAAGACAATTATGATGTTGATTAAGCTTGGATAACATGAGAATCCACTTACAGCGCTCCTCGTGCTACTAGTGCTTCTACATTATTAGTGTCGATCTCTAAGGCTTTGTTGTATTCATTCATAGCTTCCACATGACGACCGTGCTTAAAGTGGTCCACACCGGCACGGACACTGGAACACAAACACAACACAAACGAAGAATAGGAACATAATGGTAAATGCTCATTAATGTCGAGTTAAAACAATCCAGAGAGGAAAAGTAGAGGGACTAATGTACAAAATCTACAAAGGAACATGATCTGTCTATTAAAGTTAAATGTGTAGCTTTACCATTTCAAGGCCCAGGAGGTAGACTGCTTCTTCCGGATTGCTGAGGCAAAGTCATCCTCTTGGAAAAGTTTACTACAAATAAAGAAGGCAGGTAAAAATGTGAGAAAAAAATAAATAAAATCAGTGAGCTTAAATGTAATCATCTCAACACTGATCACTGACCTCCTGACCTAAATGTTTTACTTTGAAATAAGTCTAAAGGGTTGTGAAAACACTCTTTAACATCTCTTTCTAATTGTTGATAACGCTACATGAACCAAAGACATACAAAAAAACAATCTGTGTGACCAGATTGTAAGATGTCAATAAATGAAAATGTGATGCTATAATGTAATCTGAAGTCATTGCTTAACAAAGCATACTTCTCTTACAGCCACGATAGTTTCTAAATAAAAATTAAATGACTCCTGATAAAAATGCAATAACACGTGGAAAAGCTCAGTCAGTACAGAAAATGGAAAAACAAACCAGCGATTTAAAAATTTGCATCCAAATTTACTAAGTGGTAATAACCAATATCAATAACTAATATTGCAATATTTAGCTGATTAATATATTCAGCTTACTGTATTGCGCAGTAAAATTCTGATTTTTGTAGACGTGACTACATTTTGTGGTGCTTGACAAAGGTTTGCCAAGCTAACCCCGAGTCCATGTGGTTCTAGATATCATCATACAAGTGTAACTTTAACAGCTTTTCTTTGCTTCGGGAGTAATGCTACCCTCATAGAAAACTATACACTCCAATGAATTTCTTGGTCAAAGTACTTGCTCGTGTAAAAAAATAGGGGTGTGTCAGTGTGCAGATTCCAAAAAGCTGGCACATTCCCATCAATCTGGATGGTTTACCGTCAGACTGTATGCGTGGTGCCAAGAGCACAGTCGACTGGAGCATGTGTGTCATGAAATGGAGAATTTCATGTTCACAGGTTGTATGAGCAAAATTAGATTATTTCTATGAGGCCCACTGTTTTAAAACCTGTCCCTGAATTTCTCATAAAATATTTATGCATGGCCCATCTTTGCTTCCGAGGGACATGACCATGATGACAATTACCTGCTGACATCAGCTGTTTCAAAAATACTCTTCTTTGACATTTATTTCAACTTTTTTGGACTGTACTGAAAGGTAGGCCTGAATGCATACTTAAAATTAAGCTGACCAGAGAAAACCTTAAATGTCTTGTTTTCATACGGTCTGCAATGAAATTCAAAGTCAGAGTTTATTTAGAAATGACTGCACTGTATTTTTATGTGCATTTTCCATAGCATCTCAAATATTTTCCTCTTCCATACATGTTTCCAAATCTAGGGTTGCAACCTGCTAGTAAAGGCAAGTTTGGTTAAGTTGTTTACCTCTGTAGTCCTCTCATAAGTGATGGGGGGTGTGTATCACTTATCCCCACCCTCTCCAGTAGGTAGTCCACTACAGAGGGGTTGTGATACCCATGGCACCTCCTCAGTATTGGCTCATACGTCTCTGTAGAGTCACTGGCTGCAGAAAGGCTTCGACTGCAAGAAAGAGGAGGGTATTGAGCTCATGTTGCACATTTTGTTGCTATTTGTGAAGTTATTTCTGTACCTGTAATGTACGGGCAGCTCCTCTCGGGCAATGACTCCCAGCTTGATGTGCTCTAAGCTACGGGAAACAGACGCCTGGTGGAGGGAAACAGTGATCTTCTCTTGGTAGCGGTCTATGTCCTTCACTCCAGCTAAAGAATGACAATAGGAGCAATAGCAATCATTTCTAAGGCTGACATTCAGGGAGCTGTAACTATTGGGTTAATTCCTTGTGACCAGTTTTAATGGTAAGAGTTAGTCATGTACATTTACCACACTCAAGAATTCAAAGATTTTTCTGATGAAATGATCAACAGAAAAATATCAAATGAAATGATTTGGCTACTAATTGTATGCTTCAAGTCATTTGCCTAAAAAATGCCTTATATTCCCCTTGAAAAAATATGATGAGCACAAGGACTGCACTCTGTTTTGATTAAAGAAAACCTTCTTAAAACCCTCAGTCATCTAGGTTACCCTATGTCCAAGAAGGCTAAGTCACTGGCAACATGCTTTAAACTCTGGATAACATTTTGCCTCTATCCAAAAAGGCTATTTCAACATATCACAAATATGCCGACAGCCATGCACAGCACACCTTGAATCCACTTACTCAGACTCAAAATATTCTGAAACATTTAAATGCATTTATCTGAATAGTTGAGGGAATGTCTGGACGTAATGCCACTGCAAACAGGCAATTTTATCATAATAGTCAGTTCAAGGTATGACACAAACCTCTGATGAAGTCCCCAATCTGGTAATAGGACAGAGGATCATCATGGCTGCCAGTGGAGGGAATTTCTCTGATGTGACACAAAGCCTGAGAGAAAAAAAAAAAAATTGAAAAAACGTTTTAAAAACTTTTTTTGGATAAACAGATTTCTCGTACATACAAAATAAGGCCTATTTTCCACCCCACCCTGCCACCATTGTTTACACTTAGTTCAATTAGTTTTGCTTTTACACTTCACTTGGATGTGCATTAATACATCCTGCCAGTCCTGGCAATATGTTGTTAACCCCAGGAAGAGTAGCTGATGTTCTGCATCAGCTAATGGGGATCCTAATATATAAATAAAAAATTGGCTCATTTTAACCTTTATTTGTGTGATTCTGATATCAACACCCTTGGCATAAATAAACATGAGACTGAAGCATCAGAAAGTGTATTAAAACGGTACATGAACTAAACCATGGTTCAGATTTATCTGAGCTGCAACCAGCACCTTTGGTCAGACCAAACAGCTTGTATGGTTCACACCACTGTCCTGGAAAGGTTTCACATCTGATTTGGTTTAGATTAAAAAGAAAGGTCAGGACCAAATGAAGTACATATGAAAGCACCTGTAAAGTCACAATCTGCCCTCTGAACCTTTAGGGTGGAACACTTTCAACTGTCTGTCATATACCAGCAAAGAAATTTTACTGATGATGCAACTACATCGTTAATAAAGAATTCACAAAAAAAACCCCGAAACAAAACATGTTAGCACTTTCATGGTGCAACAGGAAATCAGACAAACCAAGTTCTCTGCATCTACAAACTGATGTTAATCTGCTGCAAGGTTTATGTCTATTTCAGTGTTGAAGTTTCATAACTTACTGACAAGTCCAAGTCTTCTATGTCTCTTTTCAGTCCACCTGCCGTGCTGAGCAGAGTGAGAAAGAAGCCATACTCTCTGATGTTGTTGATTCTTCCTACTACAATGTCTCCTCTTTCCAAGTCTCTGTAAAGCATTGCTCTTCTCTCATCATAAGACACTTCCATGAATAATTCCAATGGCGGCATAACAGCATAGGGTTCTGAGAGAAGAGAGGACAAATACATGCATTTAATAACACACACACACACATTTCTCTTTGTTTTGGACTTTTGTCAACAACAAGTGAATAAGTGTGTGTTATACCAGAGAAAATATTTGGAAAATAAATTCAAAAATGTACTCGTTTTTCGGTAAAACACATTTTAATGTATTGTGTCATTTACCAGAATATAGGTTTAGCTGTTAGACTGCAAATTAAGTAATATAATTCCACCATGGAGAGACAAAATGGAGATTTAATTAAAACTTTAGCAGCTTTTTTGTATGTTTTTGATTGAATGAGACCATTAGACAAACAACACTGAAAAATCCAGTGTTCAATCAATTTGAGTGAGAAGAGTCTTGTAATATAGAGAGCCATGAATCTAAGCCATAAGTCACCTGCAGCCTCTTCCTCATCATGCTCCTCCTCTTTGACAGCGGTGGTCTTCCATGATGGACAGAACAGGATGTCAGCTTTCCGGGCAATAAATTGCTCCACGAGTGTGCTGTCCTTGTTGTCCCCTCTGCTGCACAAATACATACACAACAGCCATTACTTCATAAATAATTAATAAGAGTCATTCCTATGTTGCTCAGATTTTTATGGCACATAAACAGTTGTTGTCCAGATCTACATTTGTGCTTAACAGGGGTTTTAACACTAAATTAACATAGATACATACACAGAAAAAAAGTTATGCTCAATTAAAAGAGTTAAACAGATTTTTTATTGCTTACACAGTGTATTTACAATAACCACAAAACCTTACATCAAACTAGCAAAACAAAAAAAATTGATTCTATGGTGCCTTGAATGACCTTCACCAGAGGGCCACTTTCCTTACAGAGGTTGGAGTGTCCATTTAGATTTTAGAGCAATCAAGAACAAGAAACTAGCAAAAGGTTATAGCCCTGCTACAGCAAAGTCTTGCAAAATTACATTTCATACAACCCTCAGTTGGAGTAAGTCCCTGAGGCAAATACTAAGCACTGACATATCAAACAATTGCGTTTTTTTTCTGGCATCATACATGAATACATGTTAGTAGTTAATTGCCAGGTAGGTAATGCATTCTGAACATTGCAGAAAATCATACAAAAATATTTATGCAACAAGAGGTCAGTAGAAAAATAAAATCGTCAAGGAGGCCAGTGTTCAGTTTCTTTGGAGGTGATTTATTTTTATTATCACAATACACTTCCAGAGAATGGACAAAGTAAATAATTAAACAGATATTTCGGTTGAGACACTTATTTGGGGGGGGGGGGGGGTGTCACAAAACAGTAAGCTGATAGTTTATATTCCTTAGCATTCGGTACCAAAGACGGACTTCAAGTAGGATTTACTTCAGCAAAAGTGGTGCAACAAACATGACATTCTGCTGACTTACCTTTCATAGGAGGCTTTGCACAGATCGGACACCAGAGCCTGAAAGTCTGGGTTTTCTGTTTGTTCACATTTAAGTTTGTTGAACAGTGACTCTCCATGATAAGTCACACACTGCCTCAATAAATCCCTGTCCATCCTGTTTTCTTACAGGACCAAAGTCACATTATTTCCCAGCAGCAATGTGATGAACACCATTAGCTAGGGTTTACACGACTAAGCAACATTGACGGGTGTGATAATCTCCCTCGAGTAACAAGGTGCTTTAATTCGGCCCCCAAAAGACACATTAATGTAACGTCTGTAGCAACCTGGGAAATATTTAAGCGAACAAGTGAATAAATGTAATTTTAAGTAGCTAAACAGCGCTAGCTAGCAAAACTAACATTACTTAGCCTAACACTAGTCACGCTAACGCTGTCTCACGTTCTATTTATCTTTGTGAAAACTACTTCGGTAGTTTTATAAAATGTATTCTGAGTTCCGCTGTTTCTAATAACTTAATATGCACTCTCTGTCTGAATGAAAAAGTTATAGGTACCAAATTCAACAGTTAAACCGCTGACTATGTACGCCGTGTAGCTTACTGTTTCTCGTCTACGCATGCGCCTGGCGTGTTACAGTATAATTGCCGTGTGAAACAAGTTGCATAGCGGAACTTTAGTTGAAATCAGGTGGAAAGTGTTGATTATGAATTGAGTTACATTTTTCTCTAAAGCAAAACACATAACAGACAGACCAGGCTCTGGTGGGTGGTTTCCACATGAACGCTGAAACAGGTTTCAATGCTGCAATAAAAATTCCTGATCAAATGCGCCAAGACATTCTTCTTATTGCTCATTAAAGGCTCAGTGTTTTCAGTAATTCAGCAGCGATAAATTGAATGTGTTTTACAAATTTGTTCTGGAAAAGTTCCCTCTGTTTTTCCCTTAAGCTGCAATGGAGGGGTGGATGGTAAAATGTGAAGATATATCCACTTAAATTGATTCATTTGGGCCTCTGTAGGGGTGTATTTAACAACACATTTAACACTCACATGCATTAATTAATTGACAAAACAAGGATTTGGAGTTGTAGCAGACTGACAAACTGACAAAGACCATGAAAGATTGGCAGAAGCAGGTTGGATTAGTATGAAGTTACTGTCTATAAATAGTGCAAGAGTTCCGCTGCAGCAGAAACTGCTGTTTGGTATAAATAGTGACATAAAGTGCAGGGTTCACAGTGAAATATATGTTTGTTTGTTTGTTTTTTTATACAATGGCATTTTTAACACAACACAAAATACAACATTCAAATAAATACAAACAATTCAATTTTCAGTTCAGTTTTATTTACATAGTCCATTATCACAAATCAACAATTTGCCTCAAAATGCTTTACAGTCTAGACCAGGGATGTCAAACTTGCGGCCCGTGGGCCAAATCCGGCCCGCCAAAGGGTCCAATCCGGCCCGCAGGATGAACTTGGATAGTGTAAAAATTACACTGAAGATATAATCAACCGAGAGTGTTGAACTAGCTTTAGTTCAGGTTCCACAAACAGACTATTTTCATCTCAAGTAAAATAATAACATAATAGCCTATAAATAATTGTAGCGCCCCTTTGCTCTTCATTGCTTCGACAAGGGTAGCTAACCTTGGGTCCTTGTTAAATATGTAATCTCTTACAATATTAATGATTATTCAAACTATGGTTCTATTTTATTTTTTATACTATATTTACTGAAATGTAACTTAATATACTTTTTTAAAGTATTTACCCTTTAAATGAAATCTTTTATAAACACTGGGAGCACTTTAACCACACTGTACGCACTTTAAATTTTCCATCTACAATGTAAAACACACACACAATTTATAAAAAAAAATATTCAACTATTTACTTAGATTAATATTCAATTAACAAACCAAAAATCATTGTTTTTATAATCAAATGGTTTTTTTTTTTCAATAACCAGTAATAATAACTTAAATAATAAGCTCAAATGTTCACTGTTGCAGGCCTGTACGTGGCTCAGGTACGCTGCAGCCTAAAACCAAATGGCCTCTTCACCTCATAGGGCAATAAAAAAAAAAAAAAAAAAGGTACCTGTGTCACCAGCTCCCGAGAAATGTTAATCCATACGTCCAGGGAAAAAGGATATCCAGAATCCAAATTTTCTTCTTGGTTTAATGTGGAAAAAACATGTAATGCCTATGAATAATGACAGCTTCAAAATGTTCTCCTTGTTATCATGCAAAAACTAACATTAAATTATGAAAATATTTATATGAACATATGATCCTTTAACAATAAAATGAGAATAACCTGAAATGTCTCAAGAAAATTGAGTGCAATTTTAACAATATTCTTTTTGTTACTAAATGTGTTGTGCCTTTTTAGAACTCATCCATAATGCACATGTATGAATTGAGGCATAATATTGTTAAAATACCACTTCATTTTCTTAAGAAATTTCAGTTTTTTCAGATAATTCACATCTTTTTTGTCTGGATAGTTTGTAAATGTAAATAATTTCATAATTTAATGTTTTGATTTTTTTGTTTTGTTTCTTTTGCACTAAAACAAAGAGAAAAAATAGGAGTTGTCATTATTTATAAGTTATTATGCTATTACTTTGTTGGTCCGGCCCACTTGAGGTTATGTTGGGCTGAATGTGGCCCCTGAACTACAATGAGTTTGACACCCCTGGTCTAGACAATAGACCAAGTTAGTGCATCTCCATAATGCAGCCAAAAAGAATGTAATATTTTGTGTCAGTAATGACATGCAAAAGTTCATGATAATTAAATTTTGCGTCTGAAGAATCGAAAACCAAGAAGGAAAAAATACATGTAAAGTAGGATATATGCAAAGTATATTATAATGAGGAGTATTTGACTGACATTAATCACCACAGAAACCCAAAAAAAATGAAGATATGACATCATTAGGAATGAACTGATCCTTTCAGGTATGACAAAATGTTTGTCTAAGTGGTCTGGGGGAAGGATTAGGGTTAGGTTACTTCCTGTATATGGTACTAAGACTGCAAGTGCAGCAGACAGCAGCACTGTTTGGCATAAACAGTAACATAAAATACAAATAAGGGCTTCCTCACAAAATTAGTCAGCATAAAAGGTCTAAGATTTTGCAAGATTCAGCAATGACATATGATAGTACAAAATAGCAAAATATTCACTAAGAGAATAGACTTAATATCACGAAAAATCTGCATCATTTTACACATAGGTTGAGATAAGAATCCACGGATATTATAATATTGTGTCAATACAAATAATGAATAAAAGACATTAAAAAATCCAACTGTCTAATAGGTAGAAAGGACAAAGTGCTTCACAAGACTTAGAAACCGGCTTGACAACCTTGACGAAGGTTTCCAGTTTGTCTCTGCCCATTAAACCCATTAAGTGCATTGACATTTAACTGTGAAAAGCCCACAATATGACGTAGTATCCCCATATTATTTTTCAGTCATCTAATATTAGTCGTTTCGAAATGAAATGGGAAAAAATAAATAAATTTAAAAAAAAAAAGAGTCTCCATGTGTCAACTAGGATGTTAATCTTAAGAAAATACCGTTACCTTAATACTTTAAATTGCATTATTATTATTTTTTTTTTCTGATTTAAAACATTACAATATTATTAATACAACATTATTATTAATCAGAGTACAGATATAAAATTAATTTGTAAAAGTGAAAATAGCGGTGCCCTGTATTTTGAAAACAATTGCATGACTTACCTGGTTTTTCAGGTTGTGTGTAAGTATTCCTTGTCACTACATTGTCCCTCCCTTTAGAGGTGAAGGAGGAGCAACTCACAAACTACATGCAACATCCAACACAGACAAAGTAGGCATTTATACTTGGAGCGATAGAGGATTATTATTCAGCATCAGAAAAAAACATTATTCATCATGAACGGAAATATACTTTGTTGTATATTTTTGCTTGGATATCTTTCATCATCAGGACAAGGTAAATATTCTTTACATATTTTTCTGGCTTTTATGTAATTATACTTTATTTTTAATCATGAACAAGAAAAGACAGTAGTCATGCACTGAACTTGATTAGCCATTATGTACACACTGACATATATAAAAAAAAAATAAATAAATAAAAAAAAAGCTGGTTGGATTTTTCTTATGATATATTAATAAATAAGGTTTATAGGTGATGATTGTAATCTAACAAATAATACTGGAATAATTAATAATATAAAAGAAAAGTCAAGCTTTATTAACAAAGAGGTGACTTAAAATATGAGTTTTTGGTGTAAAAAAATGCATCCTAAATACACCAATATTGTCCACATTTGTATGACTATTCTAAAAAATTTAACAGCTGCTTCAAATTAAGCATCACTGTGGCTTAAACAGAGGTAAAAATGGAACTGGTATGAGCTGTCATTTTATTTTACTTCATATAGGTATAGTTACATTTCCAAGCGCTCATCAATCATATTTAAAAATCATTAACGTGACAGTAAATTTTTCTCCAAAAATAATGTTGGTCATGTCAGAGTATTAGCAGTACTTATCCGAACATCCAAGAATGCAATGGATTTTCATTTCTTATTTTATCTTCATACATTTTTTGACATTTTGTGAAAAACATATATTAATCCATGAGATGAATCTATTATGAATAGATATGACACAATACAGCGAAAAAAAGACTTTAAAAAAGGACAAGACAACATAAAGTATTAGGAAAAAGTGTAATTACTGACAAATAATCAAAACATGAATGATTACGCACTTGCAGCTCAAACAACAACAACTGTGGTTCCATCAACGATAATGACGACTGTGGCACCAACAACTACGACCGCAACCACAGCTCCAACAACCACAACTCAAGCTCCAACAACCACAACTTCAGCTCCAACAACCACAACCGCAGCTCCAACAACCACAACCGCAGCTCCAACAATCACAACCGCAGCTCCAACAATCACAACCGCAGCTCCAACAACCACAACTCCAGTCCCAACAACCACAACTGCAGCTCCAATACCCACAACTCCAGCTCCGACAACCCCAGCTCTAGCAATCTTAACTCCAACAAGCACAACTCCAACAACCACATCCGCAGCTCCAACAACCACAACTCCAGGTCCAACAAGCACAACAACAGTTCCAACAACCACAACCATAGCTCCATCAACCACAACCACAACCACAGCTCCAACAACCACAACCACAGCTCCAACAACCACAACCATAGCTCCAACAACCGCAACCCCAACAACCACAGCCACAGCTCAAACAACCACAGCTGCAGCTCCAACAACCATAACTCCAGCTCCCACAACCACAACTCCAGTCCCAACAACCACAACCGCAGCTCCAGCAACCACAGCTGCAGCTCCAACAACCACAACTGCAGCTCCAACAACCACATCTCCAGGTCTGACAACCCCAACCCCAGCTCCAGCAATCCTAACTCCAACAAGCACAACTCCAACAACCACAACTCAAGCTCCAACAACCACAACCACAGCTCCAACAACCACAACCGCAGCTCTAGCAACCACAATCACAGCTCCAACAACCACAGCTCCAACAACCACAACCATAGCTCAACCAACCACAACTCCAGCTCCAACAACCACAATTGCAGCTCCATCCACCACAACCGCAACTCCAACAGCCACAACTCCAGCTTCCACAACCACAACTCCAGCTCTGACAACCCCAACCCCAGCTCTAGCAATCCTAACTCCAACAAGCACAACTCCAACAACCACAACTCCAGCTCCAACAACCACAGCTCCAGCGCCAACAACCACAACCACAGCTCCAACAACCACAATTGCAGCTCCATCCACCACAACCGCAACTCCAACAGCCACAACTCCAGCTTCCACAACCACAACTCCAGCTCCGACAACCCCAACCCCAGCTCCAGCAATCATAACTCCAACAACCACAACCACAGCTCCAAACACCACAACTCCAGCTCCAACAACCACAACCACAGCTCCAACAACCACAACCACAGCTCAAGCAACCACAATCACAGCTCCAACAACCACAACCGCAGCTCCAACAACCACAATTGCAGCTCCATCCACCACAACCGCAACTCCAACAGCCACAACTCCAGCTTCCACAACCACAACTCCAGCTCTGACAACCCCAACCCCAGCTCCAGCAATCCTAACTCCAACAAGCACAACTCCAACAACCACAACTCCAGCTCCAACAACCACAACTCCAGCTCCAACAACCACAATTGCAGCTCCATCCACCACAACTGCAACTCCAACAGCCACAACTCCAGCTTCCACAACCACAACTCCAGCTCCGACAACCCCAACCCCAGCTCCAGCAATCATAACTCCAACAACCACAACCACAGCTCCAAACACCACAACTCCAGCTCCAACAACCACAACCACACCTCCAACAACCACAACCACAGCTCAAGCAACCACAATCACAGCTCCAACAACCACAACCGCAGCTCCAACAACCACAATTGCAGCTCCATCCACCACAACTGCAACTCCAACAGCCACAACTCCAGCTTCCACAACCACAACTCCAGCTCTGACAACCCCAACCCCAGCTCCAGCAATCCTAACTCCAACAAGCACAACTCCAACAACCACAACTCCAGCTCCAACAACCACAACTCCAGCTCCAACAACCACAATTGCAGCTCCATCCACCACAACCGCAATTCCAACAGCCACAACTCCAGCTTCCACAACCACAACTCCAGCTCCGACAACCCCAACCCCAGCTCCAGCAATCATAACTCCAACAACCACAACCACAGCTCCAAACACCACAACTCCAGCTCCAACAACCACAACCACAGCTCCAACAACCACAACCACAGCTCAAGCAACCACAATCACAGCTCCAACAACCACAACTCCAGCTCCAACAACCACAATTCCAGCTCCATCCACCACAACCGCAACTCCAACAGCCACAACTCCAGCTTCCACAACCACAACTCCAGCTCCGACAACCCCAACCCCAGCTCCAGCAATCATAACTCCAACAACCACAACCACAGCTCCAAACACCACAACTCCAGCTCCAACAACCACAACCACAGCTCCAACAACCACAACCACAGCTCAAGCAACCACAATCACAGCTCCAACAACCACAACCGCAGCTCCAACAACCACAATTGCAGCTCCATCCACCACAACCGCAACTCCAACAGCCACAACTCCAGCTTCCACAACCACAACTCCAGCTCTGACAACCCCAACCCCAGCAATCCTAACTCCAACAACCACAACTCCAACAACCACAACTCCAGCTCCAACAACCACAACTCCAGCTCCAACAACCACAATTGCAGCTCCATCCACCACAACCGCAACTCCAACAGCCACAACTCCAGCCTCCACAACCACAACTCCAGCTCCGACAACCCCAACCCCAGCTCCAGCAATCATAACTCCAACAACCACAACCACAGCTCCAAACACCACAACTCCAGCTCCAACAACCACAACCACAGCTCAAGCAACCACAATCACAGCTCCAACAACCACAACCGCAGCTCCAACAACCATTACTCCAGCTCCAACTACAACACCAGGTAGATCAACAACCACCCAAGGTATACGACTACATGATAAACCCAAATGTACTTATTGCAATTCACTTTATCCTTTTCATATTACATTATTGGATAACTACATGAAATAAAAATATGACATTACTGATCTACAAAATGGTTAGTGTTTTTTAATAACAGTATTTCTAATGCTCGTCCTGTATTATTGATATTTCAGTATTAACTGCATCACAAAATTTAAAGAGAAGTTTACTTTCCCAGAGAAAGTTTGTTTTGAAATCATAAAACTATTTATCTTATCATTTTCTGCTTTGTTGTTTTAATTCTACAGGCTTAACAACTTTGGCACATCTACAAATTGAGATATCTTCTGTTGGAGAGATCAGCAATGGAACAATCACTCATCTTATTCAACAGGTATGTGACTAAGGTCTAAAACAAATTTTCTTTGTGACTGAATTTAATGTTAAGTATATTGGATTGTTGTGACTTGTCTCACTTGTTTCTTTTTTTTGTATTTTAGTTTTTTAGAGAACAGCTCCTGAATGGAACAGCTCACACCGTCACTGTGACCAAAATTCAGAGGGTTAGTGTGAGCCCATAGATGTATATGCAATTTAATGGTCAACGACAAGCTTGTAAAGATAGAAAAAAAATCCTGATGATTATCATTTTACATGCTGTGAAATGCACTTTGCTCAAATGTTTCATCAAACGTCTTCAAGACTCTTTTCTCATGTGTGTGAATTTCCACAAATCCCCCTCTAAAATCCTCAAATGGACCCCCAGTATGTTGAGTAGTAGACTTCTGCTTTTGCTTTAAGTGTCAGATTACAGCGTATTTGCACTTTACAATGGAAAACTCAGAATATGTGTTGTGAACAAATGTCAGTAATTACCACACATTGTAACTTGAGAGTTGGCTGTCATGAAGACAAGATGGTGACCAAGAAACTAGCAAACCAGCTCACGCCTCTTTTCTATTGTGTATAAATGAGGAAATGTTTCTTGTGAAACAGTAATAACCTTGGTGAGTGTCTCATACCAAGGACATGACTGTATCCCAAATTAGGGAGTTGAATTGACTGTCAGGTCTTTCTGACAGAATAAGTTCATTTTATGTTAGGAATTGTTTTATGTATATAGATTGTGTCTAATCATTTACCTGAAAACCAGGTTAATGAAGCACTGCGTATTTTCTGCATGAAAGAAGAAAGAAGCTGTGACGGGAAAAATACCTTTTGGGATTTAGTACCTTGGAATATTGAGTAGAGAATGAATTCCAGAGAAAGGTGTGTGTGTGTGTGTGTGTGTGTGTGTGTGTGTGGGGGGGGGGGGTGCTTGTTTTTTTTTTTTATTGTTTTTTTCATTGGTTTTTTTTTTTTTTTTACTTGTCTGTATTCCCTATGATTTTACACTCTTCACACTGTGGTTTTGTTTTACCTCATCTTACTTTTTTGTTTTATGTCCATGTAAACCTGCTTTTCTTTGTTTCACTATAGTGGAAAAAATGCAAATGAAGTGTGAGGTATGTCAGTAAGGTTAGTCTTTATTTGTTTTGGTAACACTTTAGATCAGTGTATGAAACTAGTTCATGTTTTAAGGCCCTGGAACTAATGAATTCACCAACAGACAATCGACCTTTTTTGCCTTAAGAAAAATAGTCTAAATAATTATTGTTGTACCAATATATTATTTATTTTCACAATGTACTATGAAACCTTCAACTGCTATTGCTGTTACCATAACCAAATCTTGTTTAACCTTCATAGATTCAGGTTAGACATGTACACTTTCCTAACAGATCGTTTCCAGTTTCCCTGTACTAAAATATAATATGTTGGAAAATTTGATTAAAAAAAAAACAAAAACAGGACATTTAAAGCTTTTCGCATTTTCTTTCTTTAATACATTTTTAATGACACTTTATTCAATTTTGAATCAACCATTTAGAATTATCAATAAAACTTTACCCAAGTATGTCTTAAAACATTATTCAGTTTTGCATCAAAGAGTCGTTATCAAGTATGTATTATTAATAATATGTGACACAATTTTTATCTATGCTTAAAACAGTTGACATTACCAAAATGATGATGGTGAGTTACTGAAAATGTGTGATAATTATTAAAATACATTATTTAAAATCAGGTTGAATAACTTACCATCAAGCTAAAACATCCACTTGTTGTTATAGTTCTATTCTTCATTTTTTTCCTGCAGCATAGAATCTTTCCATCACAGTGTAAATTATGCTACTGTGCAAACCCTATGTAAACAAAACCCAAAAATACACCAGCGCTAAGCAATTCCACAGACTGAGCGGAAACGAAGGTGGTTTTCTTCCGAGTCCTACAGTGTCCTTAAGAGGCCTCTTAACCTTAACTTCACACACTTGTCATCACTTCTTCCCCGCATCCTATTTGTAAACCAGCAAAGCCCAGAGAGTCGTGCATGGCTCTGCTCAACAGGACCAAAAGATCTGCAGCCCCACGGACTCCCCTCGGCAGGAAGAGCTTCAGTGAGCAGGTGGAGACATAAGGAAGACGCACACTTGACATGCTCACATCCTGGAAAATAATGCATGAATGAGTGTGTAATTATGAAGAATTTAAAGTTAAAATATAAGATACATTACATTTAGAAATAGTATATTGAGCTAAATTGTTGTTAATAGTAGAGAAATTATCAAAAGCCTCACTGAATAGAGCTGCATGAGTGAGAAAATTACTCATGCAATCTGCAATTTGATATAATATAAAAAAAAATATTCATGTTGAAAAAGTTCATAGAGCAAATTCACACAAAACAGAATAAAATAATAGTCAGTTGTTAAGAAGGGAGAGTAATTTTGTTCACAAAGAAAAGGGAAATTAACAGAAAATGCTAATAAACAAAGCTACATAATACATTATTGTCAGAGTGCAAAACTGAAAATAAAACTGAAAAGTATAACATGATTTCACTCAAAGTAAGCCCATGTAGAGCTTCTGTAAAAATATGATGACTGAGAACAAATCTGTTCAGTGTATATCAAACATTCTTGAGCATGTCATACATTTGCTGCAGAATATTTTCAGAACTTGTGCACTTGGTAAAACTAGAATAGATACTGAACCTGGGAGTAAAAACACAATGAGATCCGTCTGGGGAACCCAAGAGGAGGTAGGTGATCTGTTCCGGTGATAAAAATGAGGAGGTCTTCAAGGGAAAACGATGCTTGACCATCTAAATGTGCACAAAGAGGAATTAGTGTATTATGATATATTAAAAAAAAACACAGCTTCTGAATGTCATAATAAAAAGAAAACGATACAAGGAAAATCAAAAAAGCAGCTTCAGTTCAGCCTCGGCATTGACTTAATAGTACTCATCATTAAACCCTGAGAGACTGATTGTAAGAGACTATAAAGGATCAAAATGGTATTAAAAAAAAGGGCCAAGCAGGACTGAAAAGTTGCCATTAATAAAGTTTTGAGCTGACTGCATTACATTAAAACAAAAGGAAGTTTTTCCTCACCGCTATCACCAGTCACAAGTGTTTGCTCCAGGAGGATTCTGTTGGGTTTCTGTAAATTGGCTTGAAAGTCTGGTTTTGACTAGCTCGACATGTAAAGTGTTTCATTAGATAACTTTTGTTTTGATTTGGCGCCAAATAATAAAAAAAAAAATTAATTGATTGATTGATTTGACTGTATTTGTTTTCATTAGTGCTGATGCATGGAGCAGACATCTTGAATTCTGAGGTCAGCGTTGGAAATCTGCCTTTAGGGTGTGTTCTGGTTATAATTTCCAACCTGGAACTTAAAAATTCCAATTCTTTTGTTCACATGATCTTCTTACTCAAACCACTGTGAGTGTGTATGGATGGGGGTATCGAGACCACTCCTATCAGGTTCTTCCCTCAGTTGGTCACATGTCTGTATTTTAAGATGCATGTTTTTTCAAGCCAGTTTCACAAGTTAAAGGAGTGAATTTTTGCTTTTTTAAATGGAATCATACATTTTAAAACATTCCCCTGTGGTCTACATAAACTGTAAATGCTATGTTTGGGTCTGAATTCTTCATTAATTCAACTCCACAGGTCCATCTTCAACCCTATTTCTGAGTAATGACACCAGAAAGGTCGTTTTGAGCGCTGGCCCTTTAAATGCAAATGAGCCACTTCATGCCCCACCCCCTCCAGGTTGTTGACTGTGCTGCTCTGTCCTGTTCAACCAACAACTGAACATTTTAGGTAATCGGCTCGAAGTTTGAACATATTTTCAGTTTTAATACAACCGCTGCTGCTGATAAACAGTTATGTTGTACTCAGAGAAATGTTCAACGGAAGTCTTGACCTTATATGTGCAAATGTCGTGATGTAACTAGTTATAAAATGTAACAAATTAAGAGGCAATTCAAATGGGTTGTAGAAATCCACTTGATTTTTGCCTGAATGAATATAAAGTTAGCTTTACATCACCAGAAAGGTTATTTTGAGCGCTGGCCCTTTAAATGCAAATGAGCCACTTCACGCCCCGCCCCCTCCAGGTTGTTGCCTGTGCTGCTCTGTCCCGTTCAACCAACAACTGAACATTTTAAGTAATTGACTCAAAGTTTGGACATATTTTCAGTATGGACTACCAGGGTGTGATTTGTTGGGGTTGGTTTTTACATCCTTACTTCTGCTCAATGAATATCATCCTCTGGGGGGGGCAACAACCAACCAATTGAAATAACAGGCAGGTTGTGACAGTTTTCTTCCACCTATATCCTACATTACTGGCACTAACATTCACCTGAACTGAACTGTCGGCGTCTCAGAATTTGTAAATGTCCCCATGCACTGGGACGCTGTAAAGCAGGGGGGGGGTGACAAATTCATGGGGCCCAGGACTTGTGTGGGGCCCATAGAGCAGTGGAGGGGGTCCAGTGGATACAGGTTAGAAGTTGTGAAAATTTCATGTGAGATCCGTTGTATAATAGAGGAATAGAAGCCAGGTATTGGACGTTGAAAGTATGTAAATTTTCACTTTTGTTTCATGCCAGTGTTAGTACGTTAGTTATGGACTGCACCCACACGTATATAACTGCTGCCCCTAACCCCCTGCTCCAAAAAAAGAAAAAAAAAACAAAAAAACACACAGACCCCCTCTGTTTTTTTGACAAATTGTACCCGGTGGACTACAACTGCTGCTGCTGACAAACAACTATGGCATACTCTGAGAAATGTTCGGCAAAGTCTTGACCTTATATGTGCAAATGTCATGACATTACTAGTTATAAAATGTAACACGTTAAGAAGGAATTGAAACAGGTTGTAGAAACCCATTCGATTTTTGCTGGAATAAATATAAAGATAGCTTTGCAGCACCTAGAGCACAGGTGTCAAACACGCGGCCCGGGGGCCAAATCCGGCCCGCCAAAGGGTCCAGTCTGGACCCTGGGATGAATTTGTGAAATGCAAAAATTACGCTAAGATGTGAACAATCCTTTTAGTCCAGGTTCCACATTCAGACCAAGTCAATCTCAAGTGGGCAGGACCAGTAAAATACTATCATAATAACATATAAATAATGACAAATCCAAATTTTTCTCTTTGTAAATGTAAATATTTTCATGTATTTACACAAAAACAAAAAATGTGAATAGCCTGAACAAATATGAACAACCTGAAATGTAAGTACAATTTTAACACTATTCTGCCTGTTATTAAATGTTTTGTGTGTTTGTAGATCCACTGTGATCTGTAAGTTATAATGTACATGTGTAAATGATAAACTGAGGCATAATATTGTTAAAATTACACTTATTTTTTTCAGTTTGTTCATGTTATTCACATCTTTTGAAAGGATAGTTTGTAGATGTAAACCTTTTCGGACTGTAAATTTACTTTTTTCGCTCTAAAATATAGAGAAAAGTTTGGAGTTGACATTATTTCTATATTATTATGTTATTATTTTACTGGTTCGGCCCACTGCAGATCAAATTTAGCTGAATGCGACCCCTGAACTAAAAAGAGTTTGACACCCCTGACCTAGAGGGTTCAAATTCAAACTTTATGAACTATTAGGGTCCAAATACACAAACAAATGAACCAAAGACTAATAAAAGTGGGTTTAGCAAAATATAACCCCTTTAGGACTGTGGACTTTCCCTCCTCCATCCTTTCATTCTTACCGCTGACCATCATCAGGACCGTTTCCCAGTGTCTGACCGTGGTCTCCTCAGCCCCCCTCAGCTCCTCACTATCTGAAGGAGCGTAACAGACACTGAAAAGCTGTTTAAACTCCTCGAGACTCAGCGGCTGATGCTTTGTACTCGTCATCACCGGCATGAACGCCTCCCAGTGAGACCGAACCGTATCCCACAATCCACCGCAGCTGTTCAGGCCTTCTGTGAACTGGGAGATCATATTGACCACTCTGATGGACAGCAGAGAGATTCAGCAGTCATTTTGAAAACTGATATTTGAGCCATATTATTATGTGTAAGATCTTAAACTAACAACAGCAGTCATGTGAACAAAATGTAAAACTTGAGGCAGGTGTTCACTGATAAAAAAGCTAAACACATGCAAATGTTTGGCAGGGTATAAGATATAGTGATAAACAGTACAAAGTGAATGCATGATGGGTGTGGAGGTGGGGGTGGGGGTGGAATTGAATACGTTTTCTTCTTCCCACTCCTTTTCGAGTATAAATGACTGTATTTGAAATATTGTACTACATGTATTCTGTTGATTGTATTTGTATTATCAGATACTGTTGTATGCAGGTTTGTGTCGTAAATGCTTACTTGCTCTGAATAAATAAAAACATGGAATAGAATGATGGAGCTGGAGTGTGAGTGTCGTACCTGTCGTAGATCAGGTGTTTTACTACACGGATGTAGATGGCTGGTATTTCGTCAGAATTGGCAGAGAAGACGGAGCTGATTCCACAACTTGAAACCCAATCTTGCATGTGTGGAGACAATAGTTTTATATCTGTACAAATCTGCAGCTTTGAGGAAACAGATGAGGAAGTTTAGTGCTCACTCAGTTATGAAGTTCTGCGAAGTAAATGAAGTGTTTCATCTTCACTGTAGTAGAAGAATGAAGAGGGCAAATAATGTGTTCAGTTTATTTACTCTATTTCTGTTTATGTATATTGAGTTTTTTCTTTGTTGCCTTTATATTCTTGTTAGAACATCTATTTTGCATCTTTTCTTATTGTCTTTTAACTTAACCTCAGTTTTGTCTTGTCTTTGTTTGGCTTTCTGATGTTACAACATTATTAGCTACAACTATTACCTACTATTATTATTACTGCTACTAACATTCTTTTAATATTTGTGTGTGGATACAATATGCAAAAACAATGAGTTCTGTTCTCACTTTGAAGTCATTTAGTCCTATTGGTTTATATTTCAATTTCAGAGCTGCACTCGCCGTAGTTGTTCATTAATTTATATTCTCATACATGATGTTTTGTCTCACTCCTTCATTGTTGCGTTGATTTGACAGCATCATGTTACATTATGTCTGCCCTCTTTACTCCGATTCACTCAATTTATTCGAAGTGTCATGTTTTTGCGTTTGCTGTCCATATCTCTTTTATTGTATTGTTTTCTGTTTTAGTGTCTTTGCTTACATCTTGTATCCTGCTGTTGTGCCCTTCTGATTTGTCTGTTAAAGCACTTTGTGAACTCAGTTTTTAAAGGTGCTATATAAACAAAGTTGTTGTTGTTGTTACTACTACTACTACTACTACTACTACTACTACTACTACTACTACTACTACTACTACTACTAGCGGCATTGTACCCGTGGTGCCATTGTACAATTGCATGAGAGGCTAAACTCGCCCCGCATACCTCACAACATTTGAATATAGACATAAAATTGTACCTAGCAGATAGTCAGGTAATGTTTCAATTCATTTGGCGAGTTTGGCAGCGATCCGGCCTGTGAGGGCTGAGGAAATCCGTACAAATGCCCTCCTGTGCTGTAACATCGATCAGACGTACACAGAATGTGTGTTATATAGTAGGATTATTATTATTATTATTATTATTTGGGAAGCTTCTAATTGATTGCTTGAAATTAATTGATTTTCACCACAGAAATTTATGACTTACTTACTTGAAGGTTCAGACTCAAGATTTACTATTTGCTTACACATGTGACTTACTCCCACCTCTGACAAACAGCATACAGTACAACCTGTTATTATTGTAATACAGATTATAAACAAACAAACAAACAAACAAACAAACAAACAAACAAACAAACAGCTATAGAGCATTTCATAGCACTTTGCTACATTATGCCTGAGCAATTACATGATGATAATGGGGTAATAGTATGATGATAAAGAGGTAATAA
This sequence comes from Sphaeramia orbicularis, assembly GCF_902148855.1. Classification (NCBI taxonomy): domain Eukaryota; kingdom Metazoa; phylum Chordata; class Actinopteri; order Kurtiformes; family Apogonidae; genus Sphaeramia; species Sphaeramia orbicularis. The sequence continues at coordinate 14,629,736 of NC_043960.1, forward strand.
TTAAATAATGCCATGTAAATACTAAAAGAATAGCCGAGTAAAAGATTTTTATAATCACACCAAAGTCTTTGGAAACCAAAATAAGTGTTTTTTATTTTATAATGCTGAAATTCCTTCCTTTTTAGAAAAGCCTTTTCTGGTTGATTTTATCTGTTTTTTATTTTATTTTATTTTATTTTGTTTTGTTTTTATTTTTTTTTATTTATTTTTTAAATTGTATATTGTTGCTGTTTCTGTGCTAGTTTTTGTATTGTGCACTTTGAGATTTGGTGTCAAATGCAAAGTGTGTTACAAATAAAATGTATAAAATAAAATAATAATAATAATAATAATAATAATAATAATAATAAAAATAATGATAATAAAATTTATTATGAAATCCATCCTCCTTTTAATTCCAGTCAAAAGATACTTGCTGTGGTGTGACTTGTTATCTGAAAAAAACAAACATGCAAAATCCAAAACTATGTATTTCTACTTGATTTCATGGTTTATTATCACACTATTCTCATCTTATTACTGAACTGTCACATACAGGGCTAATGCAGTCTAAACCGGCACCTCATCTAATTTGTTTATGCTCCCAACCTATGATTAGTCATGATGCAGCAGATAAAAAAACAAAAAAACAAAACAAGTTTCTGTTTGTTGTACCTGTTGTAGATGATTCTGTACTTCAGGATCAACAATGTCTTTCCAGTCGAAATCCTCCAGAGATGCATCACGGCCACACATAAGCTGTCCCGGTTGAAAATTAGACAGCATTTGGAAATTATTTACTTATTAAAACTCTCAGAAAGAACAATTAGTTAAACATTAGTGCTTTGTAAACCTTCCTTTTGGTTCTTTATAAGCATGTTTGTCCATCATTGATTTAACTATGTATACTGACAGTCAACAGAAACTCTGAGGTAGAAATGTATGCATATTTCTACTTGTAGGGGGGTTGTAATTATTCATTGTGGATTTATTGATGACTTAGTGCTCGGGTAGTTGAGATAATGATGAGTTGTCATGTTGTCACGGTTCATTGCACATGGGTTGGTCTCTTTGCAAAAGTGGACCAAATACACATTGAGCAATACTCAGTGGGTATCTGCACAATTTGAGGATTGGTTCTGAAGGCCTATATAAAGGCCCAAAAAAGGCCACCACTGTTAGTCCGGTGAACATCTATCATGTGAACAATGTATCTGGGCACTGAGTATGGTGGAGGCCGGTTTAAGCTCCAGTGATATAGCCAGGCCTATGTATGGGCTTTTCACAACCCACAATCACAAACCTGGTTGAACGTCACAACACCACAGGCTCTGGTGACGATAGACCACGTCCAGGGTGAGAGAACGTGACAACTCCTGACCAGGACCGCTACTGTTGTGACTTTGTGTTTGGCAGGTGCCATTTTCTTTTATTAAGTTTTTTTGTTTTGAAATTATTCTTGAAACTTTAGATTGTTGTTTCTGTATGCCAATATCCTAAACAAATGATTCATATGAAAAAAATCCAGTTTAGGCTTTCAAAATAAAAATTATATCAAAAAATATGGTCTCAAAATTTTCATTGACTGTGAGTATATTTGTTCAAAGCAAAGACAACAACACAACCTCTGGTAAATCATTACAGAACAAAAGAGACACCAAAAGCACCCACATGTAGTTTGACACTTGAGAAAGTACAATACAGTCAGCAATGAAACTTTCCATTAAAAGAGTGATATTTGGCTTTTTTAAATGGAATTATGCATTTTAAAACATTTCCCTGTGGTCTACATAAACTGCAAATGCTATGCTTGGGTCTGAATTCTTCATTAATTCAACTCCACAGGTCCATCTTCAACAATATTTCTGAGTAATGACACCACAAAGGTCATTTTGAGTGCTGGCCCTTTAGATGCAAATGACCCCACCCCCTCCAGGTTGTTGACTGTGCTGCTCTGTCCCGTTCAGTTCGTTGGTACAACCAACAACTGAACATTTAACGTAATTGGCTCGAGGTTTGGACATATTTTCAGGTTTTACTACAACCGCTGCTGCTGACAAACAATTATATTGTACTAAGAGAAATGTTCGTCGGAAGTTTTGACGTTATATGTGCAAATGTCGTGACGTAACTAGTTATAAAACATAACAAATTAAGAAGAATTTAAAACGGGTTGTAGAAATCCACTTGATTTTTGCCAAAATTAATATAAAGATAGCTTTGCAGCACCTGGAGGGTTCAAATTCAAACTTTTGGAACTATTAGGGTCCAAATACACAAATAAGAGAACCAAAGACTAATAAAAGTGCAAAAAATAGCAAAAAAATATGACCCCTTTAAACACAGTGGAGTACACACCTGGTAGAGAATAGGGTGGAGACAACGAGGTCCAGGCCCACCGTGAGCCAGCAACCAGCCAATCAGGACCCCAGCCTCGTAATATTTCCTATCCTCAAGAGCTGTGAGGTCATAGGTCAAGAGCAGGCGTCCTGTGTGACCCTCAAACACGGGGCTTTGCTGCAGCTCCAACAGAGTCAGTCTGTTTGAGAAATTAAAATGGAAAACATTGTGTTAGCATGTGCGATTAAAACTAAAGGAAAAAAAGTCACATTTTTAATCCTACAAATCAAACTTCAGATTAAATAATCATGATAATATTAAACAATTACTGCAGCTGGGCTCTTAACCCATAAAGACCCAAACATCCACCAGAGACCAAAATCATTCACTGATATAATATGTTTAATACCTGTTGATCCACTAATCCTATCAATACATGTAAATAATTGGTGTAAAATGCAGTTTTGCTTTTCTTGTCATGGTCATCAGATATGAACCATTTGGATGTTCAGAGGCTCCGTAGTGAATGTGGAAACACTGTCATCTTCTACAACATTGATTCACCAGTAAAATCAATGAAATTTGATAAACGACAGTGGTTGGAGACACTTATTTTATGTTCAGTTAACGATAAATTTTACAAAGAAAATAATCTTTTTCTTCAATTTTCTCATACAACAACCCACAACTTTAATCTGAGCTTTAATGAACAGCTACATAATCAGTAAATTAAATACAGGAAAATATCTGATTTTCACTTAAAAATGCAAAATACAGAGCATAATATTAGAATAAATGGTGATAAATCACTTAATAAAAGTTAAAAATAGAGAAAAATTAATTTGGGAGCTGCCACGAAAGCAGCACTGGGTCTTTATGGGTTAATGCAGCAGATTTGCACAGCCAAGTTAAAGATGCATGATTAAAATTACAGATATAATACTGCATGCATGAATAAAATGTGATACAAAAGGAACAATATTCACCTGAAGAACTCTCTGAGAGGACCCTCATTCCCTTCAGTCTGTTCTCCGCTGAAGGAGATAATGGGCGTTGTCCTGAAGCAAAACCCCGGCTCCTTCACCACCTTCAGAGCACAGTGAAGCACATCTGTCCTCTTCACCTGGATATGAGTTTTCAGGCCTTGATCCAAGGTTTCCTGTCTGAAACGTCTCAGGATGGTGCCCAGATCTGATGGGAACTACATAACACAGCCATAGATAAATTCATATTTGTAATTATTTTCTAATCCTGACTAACAGTTCTGCAAAAAGACAAATTTGATGATGATTTTCAAGTGACTGTGAACGACATCTTATTGACAATCAGATGGTGAAACTGTGGCAGAATTTCAGTAATCGAATTTTTTAAAGTATGATTTTAGTTTTAAAAAGTTATGTTATTCATTGTTATAGATGCAAAGGGAAATTATGAGAGTATAGTTTAATGCATAGTAGAATTTTGTGTTTTTTGCAAAGTCAGAATTTAATCTGATATGTGAGGATTTCTGAGTTACTTAGGAAATCTGACATAAGAATTTAGGATAGGTGAAGAATGGGGTAAGGGGGCGGGAGATTAAAAATTAAACTTCATTCCACTCCTTTTCAAATGTTTGACTTTCTTTTATATAATTCTTTTGTTGTTTGATTTTGATGCAATATTCAAAATAAATAAGTAAACCAAAAAAATAAACAAACTGCAATCTGTAAATTGTACTGAACTTGTATAAATGATAAATTGAGCCATAATATTGTTAAAATTGCACTTATTTTTCTTTGTTCATATTTGTTCAGGTTATTTACATTTTTTGTGGAGGGAAAATTTGTAAATATAAACATTTTCCTGATTTAATTTTACTTTTTGCACTTGCAAAGAAAAATTTAGAGTTTTCATTATTTATAGGTTATTGCGCTTTTATTTTACTGGTCTGGTTCACTTGAGTTCAAATTGGGCTGAATGTGGCCCCTGAACTACAATGAGTTTGACACGTGATTTAATGCTTAGTTTTGATGAGGGAAGGGTAAAAATATGGAGTCCAGAATAGTCCGGAAGTTCATAATGTATTTTAATGAATTTGTGTCTGTGGGAGACATTAAACTGCTCATTTCAGCTCTCAAACTCAAATGGTTTACTTTAAAAGGATTTAAAATAATAGATTCTGGACCCGGTTTTGAGCTTTACCTGTGTGTCATCCTGATCGATGAGGACATACAAAGGGCCGAGTTCAGAGATCCTGAGCACCTGAGCACCGGTCCAGCCCGCTGCAGGGGTTTCTGGGATAAAAGGTGCCTTGGAGCCCCGCATACACTTAACACCACATAAAAGATAAAACAAAAACAAAAAAAACACCACAAGTGAACAAGACATTTATATACAAAACAGCAGCACCTGCAGTCAGAATCTCAAACCCTTACACTACTCGGAATAGAGGGTTCATGGTATTATGCACACACACACACACACACACCTGTAAATATGTGAAGGACAGTGTTTGTTCTGCACGTTTTACAAATCGTCCCCTGAAAAGCATCATCAGCCGACTCTTCATCTCACTGGCTGACCATGCGTGATCAATGGTGATTCGTGCAGTCAGTGCTGTCGCTCGCACAGCTGATCGTCTTTTACCTTCTGTAACATCATGTCTGGAAGAAGAGAAGTGTTTATGTCCTGGATTTTTATTAAGCAGAAAGTGGTATATCAGTTTAACTCATAAAGACTCAGTGCTACTTTTGAGTGTTTGCTTATTTTTAACCTTTCTTAACTGATTTATCACCATTTGTTCTAATATTATCCTCTGTATTTTGCATTTTCAAGTATAAATCAGGTATTTTTCTGTAATTAATTTACTGATTATGTAAAGTTCAGATTAAAGTTGAGAGTTATTATATCAAAAACAGAGAAAACTGACGAAAATATGACTTTTTTTGTAAAATATATCATTAACTGAACATAAACCCAGTGTCTCCATCCACTGTCGCTGATCCAACTCCATGGGTTTTACTGGTGAATCAGTGTTGTAGAAGATGATGGTGTTTCCACGTTCACTACAGAGCCTCTGAACGTCCAAATGGGTCATATCTGATGACCATGAAAAGATGACAAACTGTATTTTACACCAATTAATTTGCATGAATTGATAGGATTAGTGGATCAACAGGTATTAAACAGTCTAGATCAGTAGATTGTTTTGGTCACCAGTGACTGTTTGGGTCTTTATGGTTTGTTGCTTCTTTCATTAGGTTCCTTTTTATTTGATTTGATTTGAGTTTGTGGCCATTTATGCCAAAAAAAGAGTCAAATCTGAAGGCTGTTCTAGAGCCTCTAAATCCATTTTACTGCTTTAATCCAAAAAGACCCAAACATCCACCACCAACCAAAACCATCTACTGATCTAAACTGTATAATACCTGTTGATCTACTAATCCTATCAATACATGTAAATAATTGGTGTAAAATAAAGTTTATCATCTTTTCATGGTCATCAGATACACTCAAAACACAAAAATGTTAAGTTCATCTAAAATTAAGTTAGATGAACTTAACATTTTTGCTTTCAACTAACATAATACATTTACGTGGAACTTGTTGACAAAATAGATTTAATTAAAGTCAACGTTTCAGTTTTTTGAGTGTATGACCCATTTGGACATTCAGAGGCTCCGTAGTGAGCGTGGAAACACCGTCATCTTCTACAACATTGATTCACCAGTAAAACCCATGGAGTTGGATCAATAACAGTGGATGGACACACTGGGTTTATGTTCATTTAATTATATATTTTACTGAAAAAGTCACTTTTTCTTCAGTTTTCTCAGTTTCTAATATAACAAGTGGTGCCCGGCACAACAAACCTCACCCCTCACACGTATTTCGCCCATTATAATTAAATAGGAAGATTTTTAAAAATCATAAAAAACGTGAACTTGGACCTACCTTTCCTAAAATGTAATGACATCTATTCTGGGTCACTGGTAATCTATAAACCAAATTTGGTATGAATTCAACCGATAGTGTTTTAACAAACAAACAAACGGAACCAAAAACAATACCCGTTGCCTCCCCTTCAGGGGGCGGGGTAAAAACCTTGGAATTTGGAATAAACATCTTTATGATCAGTGAATTAAATATAGGACAATGCATGATGTATACTGAAAAAACTCAAAATAAAAAGGATAATATGACAATAAAACACTTAAGATAGGTTACATATAGAGGAAAAAAAAAAAAAAACATTTTGGAACTATCACAAAAGTAGTACTGGGTCTTTATGGGTTAAAAACACACGATTAATAATTTAATGAGGAACATTTTCCAGTCTTATATGCAAAAGTATGGCATGACCCCCTTTTTTTAACTGATTACAACAGGGGTGTCAAACTCATTTTGGTTCAGGGGCCACATTAAGCTAAATTTGATCAGAAATGGGCCGAACCAGTAAAATAATAACGTAATAATATATAAATAATGTCAACTCCAAACTTTTCTCTGTCTTTTAGAATGAAAAAAGTAAATTTACATTGTGAAAAGCTTTACATCTACAAACTATCTTTTCAAAAGATGTGAATAACACGAACAAACTGAAAAAGTAAGTATAATTTTAACAATATTCTGCCTCATTTTATTATTTACACATGTACATTATAACTTACAGATCACAGTGGATCTACAAACACACAAAACATTTTATAACAGGCAGAATATTGTTAAAATTGTACTTACTTCACTGAAGACATTTCAGGTTGTTCATATTTGTTCAGGCTATTCACATTTTTGGCAAAATTATACTTCATTTTAGTGTAAATACATGAAAATATTTACATTTAGAAAGAGAAAAATTTGGATTTGTCATTATTTATATGTTATTATGATAGTATTTTACTGGTCCTGCCCACTTGAGATTGAATTGCTCTGAATGTGGAACCTGAACTAAAGAGACTGTTAATATCTTAGTGTAATTTTTGCATTTCACAAATTCATCCCAAGGGCCGAACTGGACCCTCTGGCGGGCCGGATTTGGCCCCCGGGCCGCATGTTTGACACCTGTGGATTACAAAAACACTAGGTAATGTTTAGCAGACCTGTGATGACAAGATCAGACTTTTAAAGCAAATGCCCTGACTCCCACTGCACTGACTGAATAGTTGACTCTTACATCCTTATAAAGTAACTTATAACCCTTGAGGTACACAAACATTTTTCACATACTATAGATACATCTAAAATGAGATAGCACCAGCCATTTGACATAAATATTCTTATTTCTGTGTAGCTCCAGTGATCATAGTGCACAACAGTGTCCCTATTTCCTGTTATATTTTATATTTTTCTGCTCTCTTATGCTACATCTTGCACTTTATGTTTCCATTTTTCTTTTTTATTGCAGCTGTAACATTTAGCCGAATTACGGGACTGGGAGAAAGGTTGGATTGTCACAGTGAACTACATGGAAAACTGGTGATTCGTTTTGAAATATGACACAATGGAAGAAGAGATTATTGTAAAACAGCGCAATAAAACGTCTCCAGTGAAAACCCACCTGTCCCTCCGTGCCAGGTATTGTTCTCTGGTTAGACAGATGATGTCTTTAACCACCATTCCTGTCTTCTGTTGCGTCAATCGCTTCCATTTGACACGACTCGCTTTGTTTGAGGAGGATGACTGTAAAAATAGAGAACATTCACACTGGATTGATTTAATACAAATACAGAATAAATTCACAAACCAGATATTGAGTTACACACACTGATGCACTCATTGTACCATGTTATATTTCAATACAACTAAAACATATTCATCAAGACGCTCTTTTCTAATTCATACTTCCATTCAATAGTATTTTTTGTTTAAATCTATTATTTTAAGGATATCGAGGAAAAAAGTGTTAAATTAACACTGTGGATTCAAGCACAGGATAAAGATTACATTAAATTCCTCCCCAGAAATAGAGCAAATAATTTATAGACTGTTACCTTTAACCATTAATCATCCCATTTTAATAATAAACCCAATGATTAGTAAGAACATGTGATGAAGATCCAAAGTTCTTAACCCATAAAGACCCAATGCTATTTTTATGGCCATTCCAAAACATTTTGTTCTCTCCGTATTTAACTTTTCTTAAGCGATTTATCACCATTTATATGACATTATCCTGTGTATTTTAATTTTTTTCTGTGAACATCATGTATTTTCCTATATTTAATTCACTGATCATGTGGATCTTCATATAAACTCGGATTAAAGTTGACAGTTATTATACCAAAAACAGAGAAAACTGTAGAAAAAGTAACTTTCTCTGTACAATATATCATTAACTGAACGTAAAACAAGTGTCTCTATCCACTGTCATTGATCCAACTCCATGGGTTTTACTGGTGAATCAACGTTGTAGAAGATGACAGTGTTTCCATGGTGACAGTGGAGCCTCTGAACGTCCAAATGGGTCATATCTGATGACCATGAAAAGATGAAAAAATGCAATTTATACCAATTATTTATATGGATTGATACGATTAATGGATCAACAGGTATTAAACAGTTTACATTAGCAGATAGTTTTGGTCATCGGTGGCTGTTTGGGTCATTATGGGTTAAATGATCAACTCTGGAAACCCCACATTGTTATTTTTGTACAGAATATTGAATCACAAATGAAAACATACATCTATTGAGGCTGTGCAGCATATTTTTTGTACAGTATTTTTCATCTCCCATATGAATTTCAGTCTATAAGTCAATCCGTAGGCATAAGAACTCACAAAAATCATCAAAATGTGTGAAAATTTTAGGAATGGTATTTTTGTTAGTGATTTGATTTACCTTGATACTAATAATTACAAAAAACATAAAAAAATTCCCAGTCATTTCCATCGGGGAGAAAAATGATCACACCCACATCTCCTTAGAACCACAATACTTTTTTATGGTTTAACACAGAACACAGTTAAACTTTACTCCATTGGGCTCAATCAGTATCTCAGTATCTAGTATTTCCAAAACAACAGTTTAAGTTGTTAACAGTTTAAGTTAAATTAGATTTTTCTTTTCTTTTTTTTTTTTTTTTAATAAAGGTTTTCACTCTGCAAAACAAAAATACAGACAATCCAGAAGGCAATAGATTAATGTTAATTAAATGAATGACACTGAATTACAACCAGTCAAAACTCTGTTGATCCACACACTAAACTTCATAATGCTCCTCTTTTTAACCTATATAATTATTTAATAGTGTTGGAGTGGTTAACCCTTTCATGCATGAGTTATGAGAACCTTAATCAAGATTTTTTCCTGAGTGTTTTTATTCCTCTTCAGGCATGACAAAAACAATGCCATTGAAATTTTTTTTATGAACCTATTTTCATGGAGTTGCAAAAATGCCCACTCAGCCAGACACCATGCATTTAATTTCTGAAGCAAAGAAACATGTATTTATTGACATACTGTGTGAAAACTATGAAATAATTTTTTTTAATGCCACTAATCTGATGTTTTGTCACATTTTAACATACTCTAATACTAGTTATTACTCACTTTATGAAGATAATATGCAAATTTAAAAAAAAAAAAAATTGCCAAAAAAAAAACAAACAAAACGGTTAATTACAGTCTAATAATAACAACAAGCAACTGATTTACACTCAAACATGTTAGTGCAGATCAGGTTTATCAAGAACAGCAAAATTACAGTAATGGTATGAATGTCAGTGTATGTGTGTTGGATGATATGGAACTTAAACAATAAAATCCATGAATATACAAGAGAACAGCTGTAGAATAACTGTCCACTGTAGTGACCACTGTGCACGAAAGGGTTAAAGTTATAATTCTGCCTGTGTTACAGATCAGCCCCCTGTGCATTATGAAAAAGAAGCCGTACCACAGTTGTGTTTGGAGGATGATCAGGAACTCTGGGGGATGAAAACACCTGCAGAGACAGAACAAGGAAATGGAACCAAACTGAGATCCAGTATAAAATCAGCAGAACATGGATGTGATGCTCTTCACTTTCACTAACCTCCATCTCTATCGATATTTCCTCTATGAGGCCTGAGACACTGGAGGAGCTTTGAGTCTCTTCACTGACGGACGCTGCTGCTGCTGCTGTAGTTGTGTTGGACTTGGTGTGTTGTGTGGATTTAGTCTGGACCTGCAGCTCTGGATCCTCCTCACAGTCAGAGGCCAGAGGATGATCCATGTACTTCTGGAACATGGAAAAGAAGAGAGTAGATGGGAAAAATAGATTTATGGAGTGGGATTCATTTATGCTGCACATAAGGAACCTACAGAATTACTGTTTCAAAGGCTGTTCTTAATATTATCATATTGTTTATTGTGTTTGGTGATAAATAACCTGAATAAAATTGAACTGACTGAATTGTATTTTATTTTATTTTATTTATTTATCTATTTCGTTAACGGTTGTGCATTTCATCAGTAAACATTCAATAATCATCAATAATATAAACAAACTTTATGAGAAAAAGTAGTGACCACCACAATGATCGTTTAGACAAGTTTAAGAAGAATTTCATTCATAAAACAATATTTTACGATTTTTATACTGTAATTCATCTTTGTAGGCTTGCTGTGTTTTTTTTTTTGTCTGATTGAGAATGAACCACACTGAAGACAATTTTCTATCATGACAGATAATAAAGTATTCGAATTCTGATTTTTTTATTTTTTTTTTTATTTTTAACTAAACTTTTACTGCACTGCAGGTAAAATTCTTACTACTTAAGATAAGATAATAAGATAAGACATGCCTTTATTACTCCCACAAGGGGAAATTTCAGGTTTACAGCAGCAAAGTACAAGCACACAAGAGCAAAGAAGTGCAAAATCAAGATAAAGGAAATCAAGAATGTTATATACACTATTTACAACTGAGCACATAACATTTAAGTAAAAGGATGCAAATATTATCAGCAAAATGAACATAAAGTACGAAAAGTCACAGTGCTGTAAAAAGGCTCCTGTCAGTGTTTTACTGCTAAATAACATTTTCATATTCATACGATTCTGTTGTGTTCTTCTTTGTTAATGTATATGTTGCATTTTACTCATTTTAACTACTTTATATTCATTTTTCTGCTCTATAAACTTTTGGATTATTCAGAGAAACAACCGTCCTTTCATCTTGAATGAACAGTTAATCCTTCAGTTTATAATTTCACATCAACATGTGTGGAGATGCAGGATTTTAACAACTAAAGCTGTCACATAAGCATCATATTGTGCAAAATAAAGAAACTGTGCTAATTTCTCACTGATCTTAAGAGTGCATCAGGGAATGTTAACTATTTGTTTCAGTCTGCTGATATTTCCAGTTAAGAAATCAGCAACTTTGGGTTGATAATAAGATTTTGTTGCAGAAATGTTTTGCTTTTCTTAAATAATCTAAATTAATGTGATGAATAGAGGAAAATTAATTGTATTCATCTTTGTTGTACTGGAATAACAGCAGAAAATTTAGCATAAATTGAGGAAAAAACACCAATACACAAGTAGATGCAACTAGAGACCGAAACTAGAGACATGGCTTTCATGCTTATCTCCTGGTATTAGTTTGAATCCAAAGACTTCTACCTGCAAACTAAGGCATACATGAATCAGAGTATCAGCCTGACAACCTGGGATTATGTTAGTCTATTTAAGGCAGTGTTTTTCAACCTTGGGGTCACCTGGAATTCAAATGGGGTCACCTGAAATTTCTAGTAATTGATAAAAAAACAAAAAAACAAAAACAAAAACAAAACTTACTAATAAAAAAATGTATGGTGAGTTGACAGAGACACATGCATACAAGACATGACAAACTGTGGTTGTGAAACTGAAACACTGTGGTTCTGTTTATCTGTCAAATGTTTACTGTGGTCAGTTTCAGATGCTGCAGCTCTTTCATAATTCATAGTTTGAGTTCTTGTTTGTTCAGTATTAATTGTCAGCCTTGGAAATCCAAGCTGAACTGACTGTACATATCCTGACCAAGGAAAATCCTATTCTCCCTTTGTGCAGTAATCTACACCTGGGTTTACTGCCTCTGTCCACAGCAATATACATTATATAGACTAAATGTCCTCTAAAATTAACCTGGATTTGAAACATAGTATAACAAACTATTACAATATCAAAAACACATTAATTTTAGAAAAAAAAAAAAAAAGTCTCCGTTTTGAATGTCTGTGGTCGCCAGAAATTTGTGATGTTAAAATGGGGTCACGAGCCAATAAAGGTTGGAAACCACAGATTTAAGGTGAAGTTTGTTTGTATCTGAGGTTTTACTGAACACTGTTTTTCTTCTGATGGTGCCACAGTTACAGACCTGGTTAAAGCCAAGCTCTTCCTTCTGTGTCGACATCTTCACACATTTCCTCTCTGTTGTTAACTGCTCCATCTCAATGCTTTCACTGACGGACAGCACCATCATTTTCCTTTCTCCCAAACTCATCCTTTCTCCAACAGTAAAAGCCTAAATCAGCTGTAATTTTAACCTTTTACATGTGCAGAACCTGCTTTCTTTCTGCTCCTGTTTTTCACTTTCCTTTTACTGAACTTCTTTCCTCGTTCTGTTTCAGATCCCTGTGTTTTAGCCGCCCTCCAGCCTGTTCTTTTACATTAAAACTAACTTCTCTGAACAGTTAAACAAACATTCCCAGTGTTGGTGGCCTTCCAAACATCTCACCACCTTCCCTCACCTGCAGCTGAGCTTGATCACAATCTAAAGCTCTGATTGGTTTACAGCTGTCTCTTAGTCTGTGATTGGTTCAGTGGAGATTTCTGAAGCTGCCATTGGTTAAAGAGGTTTGTTGAAAGGCTCTGATTCATTCATCAGGGTCTTCAGAGTAAAATGAGTGTCTTATCAGGTGGGTGACGATTCATGAGGGGTTTATTGACACGACCAAAGGGCCAATACACAACTGTTATTAGTAATCAACTCCAACTTCATCATGAACATAATGATTAACTCTTTTGTCCTTGTTCACATGACGTTTAAGGAACAGATAATATCATTTCAATGACTATTCACAAACTTTAAGTGCATTACCTACAGCGACTGACATATTTTCTTTTCTGTTGTGATAATACAGATTAAAAATGGTGCAAAAGACATTATTCCTTGTGAAAATAAACTACAACAAAGTCACAAAGTCAACAAAGTGATTCATATACAGGGTGGGGAAGCAAAATTTACAATGAACATTTAGTTGTTTTTTCTCAGCAGGCACTACATCAGTTGTTTTGAAACCAAACATACAGGGGTTGGACAAAATAATGGAAACACCTTCACCTCAAGATGATAATGCCCCAATCCATACAGCTAGAATTGTTAAAGAATGGCATGAGGAACATTCTAATGAAGTTGAGCATCTCGTATGGCCGGCACAGTCCCCAGACCTCAACATTATTGAGCATTTATGGCCAGTTTTAGAGATTCAAGTAAGACGTCGATTTCCACCGCCATCGTCTCTAAAAGAGTTGGAAGGTATTCTAACTGAAGAATGGCTTAAAATTCCTTTGGAAACAATTCACAAGTTTTATGAATCAATACCTCGGAGAATTGAGGCTGTAATTGCCGCAAAAGGCGGACCTACACCATATTAAATTATATTTTGTTGATTTTTTAAGGTGTTTCCATTATTTTGTCCAACCCCTGTATTGATGTCATAATCATACCTAACACTATTATCCATACCTTTTCAGAAACTTTTGCCCATATGAGTAATCAGGAAAGCAAACGTCAAAGAGTGTGTGATTTGCTGAATGCACTCGTCACACCAAAGGAGATTTCAAAAATAGTTGGAGTGTCCATAAAGACTGTTTATAATGTAAAGAAGAGAATGACTGTGAGCAAAACTATTACGAGAAAGTCTGGAAGATACTATTAAAGAAGAATGGGAGAAGTTGTCACCCCAATATTTGAGGAACACTTGCGCAAGTTTCAGGAAGCGTGTGAAGGCAGTTATTGAGAAAGAAGGAGGACACATAGAATAAAAACATTTTCTATTATGTCAATTTTCTTGCGGCAAATAAATTGTCATGACTTTCAATAAACTAATTGGTCATACACTGTCTTTCAATCCCTGCCTCAAAATATTGTAAATTTTGCTTCCCCACCCTGTAAACTCAAAATAGATAGTAACTGATACAAATACATTGTTACAAATATTAAATTATTTAACTCGTTGTATTGTGACTGCCTCTGCCGCTACCGCTGCCACAACAATTGTAGCAAATTAGGCTACTGGTATTATTAAATATTTTTGCATTATCACAACAATTATTATTTTCCCCCTCACTCCCCCCCTTTCTCTTTCTCACTTTCATTTACACCCCCCCTCTTCCCTATCACCCCTAGCCAAGCTATATGGTTTAGTTGCTATTTACATTTATGATCTTTTTCTTTGTAATATGACGTTGTTGTTGTTTGTCAATACTCTGTCATTGTTGTTGTTTTTGGTTTGTTTATTTGTTTGAGTTTCCCTTTGTTTATGTGTTGTTGTTGTTTTTCTGTCCACATTGTCTTGTTAACTATCACTAATAAAAAAAAAACAAAAAAACAAAACAAAACTACAACAAAGTCACCCAAATACCTAAACCCCTAGAACACAGGTGTCAAACATGTGGCCCGGGGACCAAATCCAGCCCGCCAAAGGGTCCAGTCCGGCCCTTGGGATGAATTTGTGAAATGCAAAAATTACACTAAGAAATGAACAGTCCTTTTAGTTCATGTTCCAAATTCAGACCAATTCAATCTATAGTGGGTCAGACCAGTAAATTACTATCATAATAACATAAAAATAATGACAACTCCAAATGTTTCTCTTTGTAAATGTAAATATTTTCATGTATTTACTCTAAAACAAAGTATAATTTTGCAAAAAATGTGAATAACCTGAAATGTATTAAGAGAAGTAAGTACAATTTTAACAATATTCCACCTGTTATTAAATGTTTTGTGTGTTTGTAGATCCACTGTGATATGTAAGTTACAATGTACATGTGTAAATGATAAACTGAGGCCTAATCTTGTTAAATTACACTTATTTTTTCAGTTTGTTCATGTTATTCACATCTTTTGAAAGGATAGTTTGTAGATGTAAACCTTTTCATAATGTAAATTAACTTGTTTTGCTTTCAAACATAGAGAAAAGTTAGGAGTTGACATTATTTACATATTATATTACTATTTTACTGGTCCCGCCCATTTCAGATCAAATTTAGCTGAATCTGGCCCCTGAACTAAAAGGAGTTTGACGCCCCTGCCCTAGAAACACCCAGAAGTCTATGAGTAATCTACTAGGTCTGTTGTGTTTTGACATTATTCTTCATTGTTTCTAAATCTGACAGACTTTTCTCTTGTTTTTAATCAGTAAACTGAAAATGTAAATATGTGAAGGGTCCAGTTGTATAGGTTCATAAAAGACCCTGTCAATTTAAATGTGTTTTTTTTTATCAGAATATGGAAATAACCATAACAGAGTAATGGGTATTATTATTATTATTAGTCTTTAAACCCACCTTTCTTAATTTCACAACATTTTACCAAAGACATATATGATGTATATCTGAAATCTGAATTGTTAAATTTTAGATAATTTTATTATTTCAAAATCCCTGGGAAATAATATTTTATTTTAAGAGGTTTTTCATGATCAAAAGAACCCCGAGTTTCTGCATTGATATAAAAGTTTAAGCTACTGAATTTTCAGGGCTTTGCATGATCTCCTTTGTTGACACTGTAAATATGCAAAGCTTGTATTAAAATACAAGCGTGCTTGTGGGTGCAACAATTTTTAAAAATAGTTTTGCCCTAAACACATTATGGCATGTTGGAGGAGCAGCTGGGGGAAGTTTCCCAGCACGCATTGGGACAAAGTAATTTGGGACAGTTTTATGTACTTACAGTGTTCTAAGTTTAAAATACGTGTTGTTCTTGTTTGATAACAGAGTTATGGTGTATTTTACCCTTTTTGTTAGTTGTTTTCTTATGGAATGATTAATTCTATTGATTTCATTTTCTTGCACCATGAGCTAAGTTGCTCCTTTGTTTCATCACACTCTGTAATAGTTAAGACTTAAAATGGTCGTAAGATTTCGTGAATGCCTACACATCTCTCCTGACTGTTACATTTTATTTTACTTATGAATTATTTAATCATAAGTGAAATTTACAAGTTTTTACAAAAGTTTTAAAGGATTACTTAATGCATACAGTTCCTTTTCCCAAAACAGTTAATGCAAAACTATTGTCTTATAATTAGATTATACCTATTATTTTTTATTTCTTTTGTTACACTAGACTTTATTTCTCATCCCCACTGTTTTTTCAGCATTCTATATACTCCCTTTAGTCCAACGGTAAAAATAATGACCAACCTTCACTTATCCCAACCTGTAATTCAGAAAGATTTAATAGCAGTTAATCAGTAGACGCCACTTCTTCAATTTCATGTCAACACACCTATCTTTTTGTACTTGAGTAGATAATATCTCAATGGCTGACACGCCTGAGTAACAGCAGGAATTTGTAAAAAAAAAAAAAAAAAAAAAGCTTTGATGCATTTATGTTTTGATGTTTTTATGCATTCTTATATTGTGCAATTAAAAATTCAACAAAACATCTTCCATTTCATATGTGAACATGCATAAATTGTGGGTTCCCTGGAAAAAAAAAAATTATTCAGTTTTCTCTGCTGTTAACATCTAATATTTTACGCTTTACAACAACACAAGGAAGTTCTTTTATATTCAGCCTTGGTTACATGCAATACAATCTACAGTGATTTAATAGGTCATTAATAATGTAGCTATACTCATAGCCTAAAAATGAAAACGACAGAGCTAAATGACCCGTCTTCTTGACTTTACCTGGTGCATTTCATATCTGACAGATTACACAGGCTGATCGGGTTAAGCAGGAAATCAGATGACAGACACCACACTTGACTGATGTGGTATGCTTGGTAAAGGTTTCATTTAATTTCCCTGATTAAACTTTGGTGACTTAACACATTCATCATTCAATATATCAGGCAACGATGACACAAGATCTTTCTGCTGGTTGGAAAAGATAATCAACTATCAGCAGCTTTTTCCGTAACTTAAACAGTAAAAACACTCTGTCAATAACAACAATAAGAACACATGTCACAGTTTCAGCATTTTTCTTACAAGGAGGAGTTTCTTATAGTGTAGCTTGAAGGAAGAAGGAAGTTTTCCGTGAGAATTAAATGATAGGTTTATAAGGAGGACCATATCTGTTTCCTGTTTAAAAAAAAAAAAAATCTTGGATAAAAATCTCAGGCATCATAAAAGCTGATTTGCATCTGATAAAAAATTCACTTCCTGATGAAACTGACAGTCACCACATACAACTTCAGGTTTGTTTTAAACAGTAAGTTGAATAAAACTTGTAACTGTTTTATTCCTCATAGTCTTCTACATAAAATAAATAAAAACTCTATGGAATACAACTCTGGAAATGGAAAAAGTACAAAAAACCACCAAACATATTATGTTGCTTTAGGCAATAAAAAAGGGTTCTCTTATTGTTGTAGAGAAATAAATACAAAATAAATTCAGTTAGTAGCTAAACAGGCTGTATTTAACACTCTCTATGATAAGAAAAAATGTATTAAATATTTCAAACAGCAGCACAAACCACAGCAGAAAAATGAAAAACAGTAATGTAACATAAAAGCTGGAAATACAGCATGTTGTGGTTCACTGTCTTGGTACAGGTGGGTCCTTCTCTGTGTATGGACTGTATCAGGTCATCAAGTGTCTCTGACTACATGCCAACAGGTGAGGCACGAAGTATGCAGCCGTGCCATCGTCAGGGATCAGTTCCAGAAACTCTGCGGGTCTCATCTCCATGGCAACCACTACCAGAGTTTCTGTTGGCAAGGAAATAAATCACATAGAAATGATAAAACAAAAATGAAACCTAATCTCGCTTGATAATAATTTCCTCAATACTTCTACTTAACACTTCACATTTATGATGGCAGGCACCTACGCTTGACTTTGTTGTTACGACTGCGACAGTGCAAGAGCTTAAATATCACTCTGGCAAAGTTAAGTCAAAAGTAACACCGTAAACATGAAAAGACCTGTGAAAAGTAACACTGTAAACATGAAAAGACACAAAAAAAGTAACACCGTAAACATGAAAGGACATGAGAAAAGTAACACCGTAAACATGAAAAGACATGAGAAAAGTAACACCGTAAACATGAAAAGACATGAAAAAAGTAACACCGTAAACATAAAAAGACATGAGACTGACTGCATCGTTTTTTCCTTCTATACCTTTGAGTGCAGCCAACAGGATGCTGTTGTCCATCTCGTCCGATTACAAAGTTCTGGGAGAAGCTTCTGCCACCACAAAGCCTGAAAAGATTAGAAAATGCAAGCTATATTGTCTTTACTTAAAGAAAAATAAGTAACACAAAGACAAGTAAGGTTCTGCATTCAAGCCTAACTTAAATGAAAGTTTTATCACAGGACAATACAGTTGTGGAAAAAATTATTAGACCACCCCTTGTTTTCTTCAATTTCTTGTTCATTTTACTGCCTGGTACAACTAAAGGTACATTTGTTTGGAGAAATATAATGATAAACACAAAAATAGCTCATAACAGTTTAATTTTAGAGCTGATATCTATCCATTTTCCATGTTTTCTTGATAATAACCAAAATCACTTCAGTTCTTACATCAATATCTATGGCATTGTACTGACAAAAACAGTGCTTTTAGGCATTCCATGTTTTCTTTTCTGTCTGTTTTAGTCACATGATACACACAGGAGTTAGTACTTGATTGCATAACTGTTGTTTTTGATGACTTTTTGATGGTCTGATTATTTTTTCTACGACTGTAGAAAGAAAGAAGTGTGTTTTACTAAGACATGCCATTTTAACATTTTTCTTAACACTTTTTACATATTGGATATTACATATTGTATTTTATATATTGTATGTCCCTTTGTGGTGTGTTCTTGTTGCTTATATGGATGGGGTGCTTACCAATTTCATTGCATTACTAATTTAATAACAATAAAGGCTTTCTGATGTTTATGGATTTTACAGCTACATTAATGTATGTGTTGTTGTCTTTTAAAGAAATAAGTTTATTAAAAAGTGCACAATGGAATGGAAATACCTAAAATTTGTACTTTAGTCCACCAATGTATTCTATTTATTTATTTTTTTTTTAATTTTACACTCAAGCCACTGGATACTGTTGGTCACATGTATGATGTATTACTGGGGATCACTACAGTACTCAATATTTAGGGTGAATTTTATGGCATATTTTATGTGTTCCTTTCTCTTTTTAAGTTATGATAAACACTTTATTTTTATATTAATTCTGCTGAAAGTACCATCTGTTTTTACTCACTGTGCATCTGCAACACAGAACAGCAGAATGAAAAGCTGAAAATTCCATCATCTGTATCTCTAGGACAATTTAAAGTTTTAATTTCACCACATTTTACTGATAATTGTTCTTATATTCACTAATTTCAACTATTTATATTTTAAATGGGTTTAATTTTTTTTAAAACAGCCTTTTATCTTTTGTTTTTGCTTTTATCTTCACTGATTACACATATTCTGAGTGCTTAACATTTTAAATCTACTTGTTACATTTTTTATTGATTTTGATGTTATTTTTACCATCAATAATTTCCTGTTCTTTTAGTTATATTGCAAGTAAGGTCTTAATTCAATATGTTTTCAAATTAAATAATAATAATAATAATAATAATAATATCATTATTATTATAGCTTCATCAATTCTTAATAATGACTCCCATCCTTTATGAGGTGAATTTCAGCTCCTTTCCTCTGGACAGAGGTTTTAGTCCTAAGGTGCAGGTCACAGTGTTATAAAAACAGCTTTGTTCCTGTTGCCGTCACTGAGCTCAATAACAAATAGCGACATTTCACTTTATTAACTTATTTTAGTTATTTATCCAATTTCTTTGCTCTATTTATTCTTATTATGACTTCAAATTTTTTAATTTTATGTTCTTATCCTGGTTTTTATCCCACACTGTTTTTATCCTCTCTGGATTTTTATTGTGTTTTATTGCATCTTGTTTTTATTTATTTGATCTTATTTATTTATTTTATTCTTTTACTTTTCCATGCTGCTAGACTGATGAATGGTGGAACACTGAGCACTTTGTGTCCTGTCTGGAAGCTCGATCAAGTACCTGCCGAACAGGTTCAATGTATGTCTTGCTGTAATGCCAAAAGCAATCACCTCATCTGCAAAACAAATCTACCCACTGGTACAAATAAAGTAACCTTGAACCTTATTACTACTATTATTATAATACTAAAGCTCTATACTAAATCTCTTTGTATATGTGTGTTATTTAAAGTAACCTCACGTTGTTTATTCTGCATATCTATAATTATTACCAGAACCTATGATATTTTCCATGGTTTGAACTAACTGTCCTCTCGTCAGTACAGACCATGTTTTTGTCTTGTAGCTGGTGATTGGCGTAGGCGATGATGGCCTGAGGGCATCGGTCCAACAGCTTTTCGATGCTGCTACCGTACTGCTCCCTTCTGGTGGCACAGAGCAGGTGCAGACTGAAGCCCCATAAGGTTTCATCTGACAGACGCTCCAACAGCGGAACCACAGAACCCACAGACAGAGACGGACCACACAGCAGAGACTGGGGACACACGGACGCAAAACAGTACAAAATGTACATGACAAAAGCAGTTCAAGGTTAGACAGTTTTTTAGTGGTGAAGTTTATTGCATGTGTTTGTCATAATTTTAACTTTCACCTCATTTTAGTACTGCAATTTTTTTTTTTTTTTAATTTACTATATAATCTTTTGTGTGTTTTTGCTTTTATCACCACTGATAACACATGTTCTAAGTGTCTAAAGTTTTGATTTTACTTGTTAGATTTTTATAAATTTTTTTTAAACTGTTTTTTTTTTTTTTTTAATTGTTTTCATCATCAGTAATTTCCTCAGTTCTATTGCAAATGAAGTCTTCAATTCAATATATTCTACGGTTAAATAACCATATAAAAATCATACTAATGCTCTATACCGTATCTCATAAGTCTCATAATCAACTAAATGCAGAATCTGACAGTGAAGCTTATTAACCCTTTAAGTTAAGATCAGTTAAGTCTGTTAAGATCAAGACAACTGAATGAAACACACAGTAAAGAGGGAGTAAGCTGAGGGAAAAAAAACAAAAAACATTAACCTACTTGCAGTTTGTGTAGCGCTTCCTGGTGTTGGGCACTGGACATGTGAACTGGACAGAGAACAGTGAGCCAGGGGTATAAAGCACCATAATGGGAGCAGGAGTTGATCTAGAAAAAGGCAGAAGACAGTGATACTGACATAAACTATCATCAACACCCAATCCAATCCACTTTATTTATATAGCACATTTAAACAGCATTTCCAAAGTTCTGCACATCGTACAAACAATAAAACAATTAAAAGAAATACACTAAAAACAAAAAAATAAGTACATAAAACTACAATAATGCTATAAATAAAACAATAAAATCAAATAGTTAAAAGTAATAAGATAAATAAATAAATAAATAAATAAAAGACACAGAGGACCACACAACTCACGTGAAGTTTAAAGCCAGAGAATAAAAGTCATAATTTTCCCATCAGATTAAACAAGATCACGAACAAATCTTTTATCTTCAGTACTTTTTATATATAAATCTTACAGTTAGAGTCATTTACTTTGGCTATTTCAGTCACTGACAAAATATTTCCTGCACTGTGAGATGAGTCAAAGGAGTTCATTCTTGTCAGATACTGTACAAAATCCTCAGCGCTCTTCAGTGATCTCCTGGCTGGAGGTGTGTGTGAAGGTTTAGGATGTGTTTCTGAGTTCGTCAGCCGGTTCTGATGATGTCATAGTTTTGACAGATAATATAATGATGAAAAAAGGTTTTTCCCTCAAAAGTTTTACGTGAGAGCATATCAAATTTATAACACTGTTAGTGTCGTATTAGCCTACTGAAAAATGACAATGATTTCATGTTTGGCAAGTGGAACATTATTATCAGGCCAAGACTGAACTAAAATCTTTGTGCGTCCATACGGGTTATGGGTGAGGTCGTGCCATGATTCGCCATCACAAGATGAGAAAAGCTGCAGATGGTAAGACAAGGTTCAAGGATACGACTCATACCTTCATGGTGGTATCAATGTAGGGGTCTTCAATCCGAGCTGCTACAGCTGCACAGCCGGCGGTAAAACACTGCACTGCACTCCTACAAGACATGAATCAACAATAGTAAATACAGAAGGACCTTCAAGGTAAAACAACCAGATATAGAAAATCTACATGACAGTTACACTTTCTGAATTATCCAGAATTTCTTCAGAATAATGTCCATTATTAAACTGTGTTTCAGTAGTCCAATGTTCTGTGTTCATACTTGGTTATAACATGCAGCAAGTGGTTTGTTAACACTGCCTCCAGGACCTTCTCCAGGTACTGATATGCAGAAAGCAGCTCGACTCCTCCTTTCAGACTGTAGAGGAAGCCAGCGTTGGGGAGGGAGAAGAAGCAGAAGACACAAGCTGGTTCTTCAAGAGACTGATTACCTGGATTTAAAGACAAAAATAAAAGCAATACAATGATGGATTCAAGTAACAATAGGCAAGTAAAATAAAACATTTTAATAAACATAAAATTGATCTAATGATTTGTTAGGAATGCAGGATATTGCAAAAAAAAAAAAAAAAATTCCGAATCACAACTGAAGTTGAGAATAAAGGTAACATTGGTATAAATATATAAGCAGATTTTACTTAGGGAAGTTGAGCAGCTTTTATTTAAGTATAAGCACTAATACCACACTGTGAATGTTCACATGTAAAAGCTCTACATTCAAAACACATAGAAACAAGTGTATTTTTCTGGACAGGAAGTAGATGAAAAACTGTCACAAAGAATAAACTGAAGTTGTCAGACTAATATAGTGGAGTAAAAAATGCAATATTAGTTCCTCAGATGTACACAAGTAAAGTACAAATACCTCAAATTTGCACTAAAGGATAGCACTTAAGCAGAGGCACCTTCCAATCCATCCACTGCTGTAGTAAGACAATAATTTCTTAAAATGTGTCAGGTTTGTATAAACGTGGTTGTGACACCATCATTCTGTCTGTGTGTGTTGTACTCACTGATGAACAGCGGGTGGAGCTGTAACGAGTGGAGCTGAGTGTCCTCCACACTGCAGCCCTGGGAGAAATCTGGACTAAAGCGCCTACACAAAAAAAGGGAGAAACACTAAATACAATATATCTCACTTTTTTGCAAAACTCTGACTGTAAAGATTAAAAGGTGGCGCACACACACCTGAAGAGAACATAGGACAGTGTGTATTGACCTCTGTCCTCCAGTCCAGTCTTTTCAATGCTGACAGAGATGTCGCAGTTTTTCACTTGATCACCAAGTAACTCTTGGTTTCTCGGGAGGAAAAGAAAGTCAGATTGGTCTTCAATATCATCTGCAAACACACAAACATACACATATCAGGATTTCTCTCAGGTTTTATGTTTCATTTAGGACCTTTTAGTGACCTGAACATGAGGTCACTGATGTGTGTCTTTCAACAAAAGTGTATCAGAGGGATATGTATGTTGTTACCATATTTTTGTGTGTCTAAACATTCTTCTGCCTCTTTGGGTTCGAAGGAGGACTCTAGTTTCAGCACCAGCACCTCCAGCTCTGCCTGCACTGCTACATATTCTGCACACAGTGCCACCTAGTGGAATAAAGAAGTAAGAAATTAAAAAGAAAGTTGTGATTTATGCATCAGTAAAAAATGTACTGCTGTAATAAATGTGTCTTCTGCCTAATCCTTTTAAGACTGCCATTATAACAGGCTGCCTAGATGTCCTCATGTTTTCTTTGCAATAAAAGTGTCAGCGAATGTCTTTTTTGCCAATTCTTTTGCACCTTTGTTTTCAGAAAGAACTTAACTTTGAATATCTGTCCATTAATTATCAATATTATAAATAATAAATCTTAAACAGTGAGTTAAAGTTAAAAAGAAAAAATGGACTTGAAGTTTTTGCATATTTATTATCAGAAACAACTGTAAATGTCTATAATGAAACTTTTTGAGATTGCAAAAATAAACTTTCAACTATTTTACATCTGCTCAAACATGCCTTTTGGTCGTGAACATTCAGTATCCATATTATGGCTTCATATTTTTTGTTATTTCCATTAGGGCTGCTCGATCATAGAAAAAAAAAAATCACGATTATTTTAGCAATAATTGAAATCACGATTATTTGTTAACCTTAGAGCTGTTTATTTTTTTCTTGCAAAACAATGTAAAACATACTCTTTAAATATAAATAAAGCTTTTAACCACTAAAACAAAGTATGTTCACTTTTGTATGAAACAAAAAAATCTTTGAATGCAAATAAGTGTACTGTAAATTCAAG
Source organism: Sphaeramia orbicularis (assembly GCF_902148855.1). Lineage (NCBI taxonomy): Eukaryota > Metazoa > Chordata > Actinopteri > Kurtiformes > Apogonidae > Sphaeramia > Sphaeramia orbicularis. The sequence continues at coordinate 14,654,543 of NC_043960.1, forward strand.
TATGTTTCCTTTTGTAAATAAATAGTGCACTGTAATTAAACTGCTATAGACTTGCCATAGAACTGTAGCAATAAAAAAAAAAAAAAACTCACGTAAAGTGCAAATTATAAATTCAAGTATGTTCAATGTAGTATGAAACAGTAAATTCAGTGGCGTGTCGTGAGGTTTTAGTTAAGGCCTTCTGTATACATCAGCCATCTTGAATACGCACGTTAGGGTTATACAGGTTAGGGTTAGGTTAATACGGGAGTTACAGCATAAAGACATTCGGAGACTGAAGATTGTATTGTGGACGAAGTTGTTTTTATGCGTTTTAGTTTTTCATAAGATTATGATAAAGGTGGCGGTGGTTAAACTTTAGATGGTTACAAAGGTTTGTTGTGTTACCGGTCGGTGCGGACACAACTACGAAACACTTTTTGTACGTGATGTGTTTTTGCTCTTCGTCTTCTTCATCAAACCCAAAGTGATTCCATACAATTGAATTTGACTTGCCTTTTTTGTCTACCAAGCACTTCTGCTGTGATTCTCCTGCCGTTTTTCCAGACCGCTAGGTACAACTTTCCTCTTGGAGTGGACCTGCCGGCTAGCTGGCAGCTGTAGCTTAGAGGGGGGCGGGGCAGAGCAGCTCATGGTAGCTTGCGCGCGTGAATTAAAACAACTCAAAATTAATAATCGTTTTTTCTCGATTACATAATTTTTGTAATCGTTGCGTGTAATAATCGAAATCGTAATTGAATTTCGATTAATTGCACAGCCCTAATTTCCATGCGTTTTTTAGCCAGTGTGGAAGTCTCTGAAACAGTTCTTTTCTACTTGAAATAAGAGTCCACCATGGCTGCCGTAAAGTGTTGAATATAGTTGGAAAGCACAGGATCTCAGCTTCCTGATGCACAAATGGTTCAGGAGTTACAGTAATTTGAATACCGTAAAGTGCTAAATGCAGTGCTGGAGAGATTGCAGTTTATAATTATAAATATGGCAAAGAAACGACCCTCTGGATATCACATGTTTGATAATACTACATGGAGATGCATTCATGTAACATAATCAAATGAAAGTCTAAGTTCTGGCCTGCTGAGAATATAATTTGCTTCTGATAATGTAACAGCCAAACACATCAGAAAAGTAACATAAAAGGAAAGAAAAGTTGAGAAGTACCTGTTTAGGTTTAATTCCTGGAACATGCAGGATGATGGAGCGTTCAAAATCCAAGATGGAAAAATTCTGGTTTGAACTTGACGTTTGCCCTGAGATCAGAAAATAGGGAGATGTTAGATCACAGGTGTCAAACATAAGGCCAAATAGGGCCAAATCCGGCCCGCCAAAGGGTCCAGTAGGATGAATTACACTGAAGATATTAACAATCAATGGTGTAAAAATCATTTTAATTCAGGTTCCACATATGGAACAATTAATCTCATTTGGGTCAGACCAGTAAAATATTATCATAATAACCTATAAATAATGAAAACGACAGATTTTATCTTTGTTTTAGTGTAAAAAAGTAAAATTACATGAAAATGTTTATATTAACATACTAGCTTACAAAAAAAATGTGAATAACCTGAAATGTCTTAAAAGAAGTAAATGCAATTTTACCAATACTCTGCCTGTTATTAAATGTTTTGTGTATTCGTAATTGTAATGTAAGTTGTAATGTACATGTGTAAATGATAAACTGATAAACTGAGGCAGAATATTGTTAAAATTGCACTTGTTTTTCTCAAGACATTTCAGGTTGTTCATGTTATTCAGATTTGTAAGGAAATGTTGTCGATGTAAACATTATCATAATGTAATTTTACTTTTTTCAATGTTATTTCACTGGTCCGGCCCACTTGAGGTCATATTGGGCTGAATGTGGCCCCTGAACTAAAATATGAGTTTGACACCCCTGATCTAAGAGGTATGCGGGAAGGATTAGGGTTAGGTTACTTCCTGTATATGGTACTAAGGCTGCAAGTGCAGCAGACAGCAGCACTGTTTGGCATAAACAGTAACATAAATTACAAATAAGGGTGTCTTCACAAAATTAGTCAGCATAAAATGTCTAAGATTTTGCAAGATTCAGCAATGACATATGATAGTACAAAATAGCAAAATATTCACTAAGAGAATAGACTTAATATCATGAAAAATCTGCATCATTTTACACATAGGTTGAGATAAGAATCCACAGATATTATAATATTGTGTTATTACAAATAATGAATAAAAGACATTAAAAAATCCAACTGTCTAATAGGTAGAAAGGACAAAGTGCTTCACAAGACTTAGAAACCGGCTTGACAACCTTGACGAAGGTTTCCAGTTTGTCTCTGCCCATTAAACCCATTAAGTGCATTGACATTTAACTGTGAAAAGCCCACAATATGACGTAGTATCCCCATATTATTTTTCAGTCATCTGATATTAGTTGAAGTCGTTTTGAAATGAAATGGAATGGAAAAAAAAAAAGAAAGAGTCTCCATGTGTCAAGAAAATACTGTTACCTTAATACTTTAAATTGCATTAAAAAAATTTTTTTTTTCTGATTTAAAACATTACAATATTATTAATACAACATTAATATTAATCAGAGTACAGATATAAAATTAATTTGTAAAAGTGAAAATAGTGGTGCCCTGTATTTTGAAAACAAATGCATGACTTACCTGGTTTTTTAGGTTGTGTGTAAGTATTCCTTGTCACTAGATTGTCCCTTCCTTTAGAGGTGAAGGAGGAGCAACTCACAAACTAAACGCAACATCCAACACAAAGTAGGCATATATACTTGGAGCGATAGAGGATTATTATTCATCATCAGAAAAAAACATTATTCATCATGAACGGAAATATACTTTGTTGTATATTTTTGCTTGGATATCTTTCATCATCAGGACAAGGTAAATATTCTTTACATATTTTTCTGGCTTTTATGTAATTATACTTTATTTTTAATCATGAACAAGAAAAGACAGTAGTCATGCACTGAACTTGATTAGCCATTATGTACACACTGACATATATATAAAAAGCTGGTTGGATTTTTCTTGTGATATATTAATAAATCAGGTTTATAGGTGTTTGAACTGTTGAGTAAATTCTCCTATATAAAAAAAATGATTGTAATCTAACAAACCATACTGGAATTATTGATAATATAAAAGAAAAGTCAAGCTTTATTAACAAAGAGGTGACTTAAAATATGAGTTTTTGGTGTAAAAAATGCATCCTAAATATGCCAATATTGTCCACATTTGTATGACTATTCCAAAAATTTAACAAATGCTTCAAATTAAGCATCATTGTGCCTTAAACAGAGGTAAAAATGGAACGAATACGAGCTGTCATTTTATTTTATTTCATATGGGTATAGTTACATTTCCAAGCGTTCATCAATCATATTTAAAAATAATTTACATGAAAGTAAACTTTTCTCCAAAATTAATGTTGGTCATGTCAGAGTATTATCAGTACTTATCCGAACATCCAAGAATGGGATGGATTTTCATTTCTTATTTTATCTTCATACATTTGTTGACATTTTGTGAAAAACATATATTAGTCCATGAGATGAATCTTTTATGAATAGATATGACACAATCCCAGCCAACATGTACAAGTGGGCCCCATATGGGTTGCAAAGGGGCCGCATGGGTAACAAGTGGGCATGGGCTTGAACTGGCAAAACTGTCTGGGTCCCGTATAGTTTTCGTAACATGGGTCCCATATTGGAAGCCCATGTGGGCTGACTATATGGGTCCTATAGGGGATATGACTAGGCAAAGTGGGCAGTGGGGTGGAAGTAGGCAAGTTACATGGGCCCCATTTTAGTCATCTAACATGAGTCCCACATGGGAAGCCCATGTGGGGCAACTCTAAGGGCCCCATAGGGGATATAAGTGGGCAGTGTGAGAATGGGGTGGAACTGGGTATAATGTATTGGGCCCCATATAGTTCATTTCAACATGGGCCCACTTAGGAAGCCCATGTGGACTGACTGTATGGGTCCTATAGGGGATATGACTAGACAAAGTGGACATGGGGTGAAAGTGGGCAAGTTACGTGGGTCCCATTTTAGTTACCCAACATGAGTCCCACATGGGGAGCCCATGCGGGCCAACTGTAAGGGCACCATAGGGGATGTAAGTGGGCATCGGGTGGAACTGGGTATAATCTCTTGGGCCCCATATAGTTCATTCAACATGGGCCCACATGGGCTTCCCATGTGGGCTGACTGTATGGGTCCTATAGGGGATATGAGTAGGCTAAGTGGACATGGGGTGGAAGCAGTGGCGATTTCTCATGGACTGCTAGGGAAGCTCAGCTTCCCCTAAAATTACGAAAATTAAATGGTTAAATATGTACGGTTGTGTTGACATTTCATTGACTACAAATGTGTTAGAACACGTTCATCTCCCACATGAGTTCGTTCAGAATCAGCCTCATCACAAATCAACAGACGCGATGTTGTTCACTTCTCATACATTCCCGTTGCGCTGTTTTCTCATTCGATCTCTGCTCAGTGCATGTGTCCGCAGACGCCGGGCGTCTCTGGGCTTCAATGGGACTGAGTGGAACAGTTTTTTTCATTGTCTCAAAACTGGACGGTAATTGGATAAATGCCACGATGTTGTCCCGCCCCCGGACGCCAGGCGTCTCTGGGGGTGAATGGAGCTGTGGGCGGAGCTCGGCCGGGCTGGACGCCAGAATCCCACGTGCTGATTGGAGGATCAGTCAAAAGGCTGAATCCCGTTTGATTGACAGCTATTTTGAGATCTACTCCTTCACTGACACAGTTCAGTTTAATACCGTCACGCATTCTGCTGGGAAAGAGAGAGAAACCACTACGAAATTACTCATTCATTTTTTGCACTGTAAGTAAAACACACTCATTGTACTTCCTTGTTTCAATTTAACATAATTTCAGCGTTTTCTTGTTTCAGTTACATAATTTAATCATTTCTTGTTCGAGTTTAATATCGTTTTGTAGATAGTTAAATCAATCAAACCGTCGGCTAGGTCGGAGTGAAAGGAGCATCTCTTGTTTAAAAAGGCTGAAGTCTTACACCTGCAACACAATGGGCCAAGGCCGTCTAAGCAGACAGGACACCGGTCCAGTCCCTGGAAAAGACGCCTACTTGGTTCGATAAGGTGACCGACCATTTTCTTAAAAAGGAACGGAGGGCCGAATGTATGTTTAAATAACTTGGCAATTTTTTTTTTTTTTTTTTTTGATGTAAGCCGACAATGAGCTTCCCCTGTCTGAAAGACGAGCAGCCGCTACTGGGTGGAAGTAGGCAAGTTACGTGGGCCCCATTTTGGTTACCCAACATGAGTCCTACATGGGAAGCCCATGTGGGCCAACTCTAAGGGCCCCATAGGGGATGTAAGTGGGCATGGGGTGGAACTGGGTATGATCTCTTGGGCCCCATATTGTTTATTCAACATGGGCCCACATAGGAAGCCCATGTGGGCTGACTGTATGGGTCCTATAGGGGATATGACTAGGCAAAGTGGACATGGGGTGGAAGCAGGAAAGTCATGTGGGCCCCATTTTGGCTACTTAACATGAGTCCCACATGGGGAGCCCATGTAGGCCAACTGTAAGGGCTGATCTGTGGCAGGAGGTTTTTTTTTCTTCATGGCCTGATGACAGTTAATCTCTAGAATTTATTCTAATATTGTCAGGGTCATGCAAACACAGTGTAGGCTGCCTACAGGTACATCTCAAAAAATTAGAATATCATGAAAAACTTCAATATTTTTTGTCACTCATTTCAGGAAGAGAAACCCATATATTATGTAGAGTCATTAGACAGAGTGAAATATTTCAAGCCTTAGTTATTGAAATTTTTATGTGTATGGCTTACAGAGAATGAAAACCCAAAATTCAGTGTCTCAGACAATTAGAATACTGCATAAAATCAATTAAAATAAGGATATTTTAAACTGAAATGTCAGGCTTCTGAAAAGTATGTTCATTTCTATGAACACAATACTTGGTTGGTTCTCCTTTTACATGAATTACTGCATCAGTGTGGCATAGCATGGAGGCCATCAGCCTATGGCACTGCTCAGGTGGAATGGAAGCCCAGGTTGGTTTGACAGGGGCCTGCATTGTTGTATCTGGTATCTCTCATCTTCCCATTGATAATACTCCATAGAATCTCTATGGGTTTCAAGTCAGGTGAGAGAATAATAAAAAAAAATTAAATCCCATGGAAAGTCATAATTATGACATAAAAAGTAAAAATTATGAGATAAAAACAAAAAATTATGACATAAGTTGTTAAAGCGTGCAAGTCCGGATTCTGGCTTCCACTGCAATAAACGATGCTTTCACGTGTGTTCTCTTTAGCCGCTATTGTGGGCATATTTATTATAACTTTTACTCACAACTTGCATAGCACGTAGCAACAACTACAGCCATGACCATGAGCGCCGAACAGGAGAAGGACAACAGGAAACGCATACAACATCCTGTAGGCGTCTACAAAATAAAAGCCTCTTTTACACAGGGAGAAAGAGCGCTATAATAACAAATACTTAACACCCCCACTTGCTGTTAGCTCACTGGGTAACACATTTACAATAGCATTGCATCTCATCTTACATAAACACATTTTTGTTAGATGCCAAACATTTTCTGTGCAAAACATTTTAACTTTTGTTTAGTGGCTGGCTTTGTCAAAACATCAGCAACCATTTGATCAGTAGGACAGTACTCCAGAATAACTCTTCCAGTGGTTACAACACTCCTGATGAAATGGTATTTCACGTCAATATGCTTGCATCTCTGTCTATTGACAGGATTCTTCGCAAGTGCTATTGTACCTTGATTGTCTTCGTACACTTTTGTTTTAGCATATTTGTAACTGTCCAAACCTTTCAGTAGCTGCTCTAGGTAAAGACTCTCCTGCATAGCTGAAGCTAAAGATATGTACTCTGCTTCACAGGTAGACAGAGCCACTGTCTGCTGTTTTCTTGTTTTCCACGAAATGAGTGAACTTCTTTCACTCAGACTGACACAATACCCTGATGTGCTGCGTCTGTCTGTCTCATTTGATGCCCAACTTGCATCACAGTAAACTTTAAGACCAAGTTTTTCTGTAGATTTCTTGAAATATAGTCCTTGTTCAGTTGTACCTTTAAGATACCTGAAGACATGTTTCACCGTATTCCAATGTTCCACAGTTGGTTCACTAAACTGCTGAGAGAGTTTACTCACAACATAGTTAATGTCAGGCCTGGTGCATGTAGCCAAGTATATTAAACTTCCCACTGCCTCTCTGTACTGCCTGGGTTGTTTGAACTTTTCTGCATCCTCTGTATAGTCAAGTTTTGGTTCACAAGGAGTTTCTCTCGGCTTACAGTTTTGCATTTCAAACCTTTCTAATATCTTTTTCACATATCTCTCTTGTGACATTTTGACCTGTCCATTTGTTTGTTCAAAATCTATTCCCAAGAAATGTTTCAGTGTTCCCAGATCTTTCATTTTGAACCTCTGAGTTAGCATTCTTTTTACATCAAACATTGCATTTTCACTGTTAGCAGCCAGAATAAGGTCATCTACCCATACTATGAGAATCACTTTTTCACCATGTTTTTCCTTTGTATATACACAATGATCTGCAGCATTTTGCACAAAATCATTTTCACACAGATATGAGTGTAACATAGTGTTCCAGTTTCTGCCTGATTGCTTGAGTCCATACAAAGATTTGTTTAGTCTACACACTAGTTTTTCACCTGTTTTTGACCTCATCTCATACCCTTGTGGTTGCTCTATGTAAATCTCACAGTCAATGGGTGCATGTGGGTACGCTGTCTTGACATCCATCTGATGCAAGATCAGGTCCTCCTGCGCTGCTTTCTGCATGAGAACTCTGACACTTGTCATGTCAGCTGTAGGCGAGAATGTCTCATCACAGTCTGTTCCTGGTTTCTGGTTGTATCCTTTTGCTACAAATCTTGCCTTGTATTTGTCTGATCCATCTGTGTTCATTTTGAGTGAATAGACCCATCTTCCACCTAGAGCTTGTTTACCTGATGGTAGCTGGGTTAGTTGAAATGTTTCATTTAACTCCAGTGAGCGCATCTCTTCGTCCATGGTGCTTTTCCACTGTCTTGACTTGGATGATGTCACCACCACTTGATATGTTTTTGGTATGTCACACACTGCTCTGTAACAAAAGTCAATACAAGTCTGTAATTTGTCCAATGTGTCACCCATCTCAAAATCTTGTAGATAGGCTGGTTTTTGTTTTGTTCTGGGTGGGTTTCTCCTCATCACACTTTCAACACTAGTTTCTGCTTGCTCAGTCCCTACTTGTTCATTTGAGGTCTCAGAATTGTTTTCTGCCATGTTTTCAGGTTGAGCTGTATCTCCTCCTTTCTCTTTTGCATCACAAAGTCCACTGTCACTGTTTTGATTGTCAAACTCTGCATTAGACTCCAATGTTTGGGTCTCCTTTTCTCTGCTTGCTTTGGTTGTGAATTTCACCAACCTGTGTTTTTGGACCTTTGCTAGTTCGGGGTAGTATACCAGATAGGCTGGGCTGTTTTTATCGTAGCCTACAAAAATGCCTTGTTCACATCTGGAATCTAGTTTGCCCTTTTCTTGTTTGTAGCTAAAACATGTTGATCCAAACTTTTGCATTTGAGACACATTTGGTAGTTTTCCTGTCAGTAACTCATATGCCGTTTTCTTTGTTCGCCTGTTGTAACATCTGTTTCTCACATGGGCAGCTGTTTGAATTGCATAGTTCCACATTGAGTCTGGCAACTTGCTCTCCAACAGTAAACATCTAGCCATATCATAGAGTGTTCGCCAACCTCATTCTGCTGTGCCATTTTGATGTGGCGAGTAAGGTGCAGATGTCTCATGTCGGATTTTGTTCTTTGTTAACAACATCTGAAAGTCTTTGTTTGTAAACTCAGTGCCATTGTCTGAACGTAAGCACTTGACCTTTCCATAGGGTGCTACATCAGCTAAAAACTTTTCTGTAGCTAAAACTGCATCACTTTTTGACTTGAGGAAATACACTAGTATTGCACCTGAATAATCATCAGTAAAAGACAGTGCATACTTGTACCCATCTATACTTGTTTTCATTGGACCTGCTAGGTCAGTATGGATAAGCTCTAAGAACTGCTTTGCTTTACTGTCTGGCTCCCTACTTCTTGTCTGGGTAAATTTGCCTTGTGTACAGATTTCACACATCTGATCTGGCTTTACTGCATTTCCCTTAATGTCCATACCTTTTACCACACTCTGGAGTTTGATTACATCCTCAAAATTACAGTGTCCAAGAATCTCATGCCAGGTTTGTACATCATGACACACTTTACACTGGTCAGTATTATCAACAGTAGGTAAGTAATACAGCTTTTCATATTCATGAATGCTAAATCTGTTACCATCTTTGGTGATCATGTGACTGTCCCTTTGCTTGAAGGTTATCGTTGCTCCTCCACCAGTTGCTCTTGACACTGAAAAGATGTCATGGGGATATGAGGGCATATACAGAGCATCCCGTAGTTGTGCTCTGTGCTCTCGTCCATCGCTGTCCAGGAGATGTATCAATGCTGTTCCTCTGCCTTGAGCCATTCCACTGCAACGTGTCCCATCAGCAAGTTCCACTGAATGAGTCTCTGGCTGGAATGTGCTGTCAAAGCTTATAAACCTTTTGACGTTGTTCACGATGTGGGATGTTGCTCCTGCATCCACCATAATGCCTTTCATTTTTACTTTGAGGGTTGAACTATCACCTTTGCCTTGTACTGCTTTGAAAAGGTAGTCGCTTGCTTCTTCATCTGTGACTTTTCTTGCATTGTCCTGTTTTTCTTTCCTTTTACACAAGGATTCTTTGTGTGTGTTGCTTTTGCAGAAGTTGCACCACACTTTGAGTACATTTCCTTGCTCTATGTCCTTTTATTCCACATTTGAAGCATGTTATGTGTGGTTCATCACCTTTTCCTTGGCTGTTGGTGTACTTCTTGTGGACATCTCTCTCATGCTTTGCATCTGTTTTCATCACATTATCTGTGGTCTCTGTTGTGCTCATTTTCTGTAATTCTTCATAGATTCTTAATCTTCTTTTAAAGTCAGCAAATGTAACATTGTCCTCATTTTGCGTTATATGTACAGCCAGTGGTTTAAAGGCATCTGGTAAACCGCCAAGAATCATGGCTATGATCAATCCATCACTTAGAGTCTCACCGGCATCACGTAGAGCTGTGATCAGGTTCTCTGCTCTGATGATGTAGTCTGTAGTTGACTCACTGTCCGCCTTCCGTAGTTTTGTCAAAGACGTGTACAGGTTTATAATCCGTGGCTTGCTTTTCCCTGAGTAATGTTCCCTCAGTAATCTTAATGCTTTTCTGCCATCATACGTAGCATCATGCCTTATTGGCGACAAGCTTTTATCGTCAATAAGTCTTATCAGTTCAGCATAGCAATCCGGGTTCTTTGTCCTATCGGCTGCTCTCTGCTCCTCACTAGCTGGCTCATTTAAAATAGTCTCTCTCAAGTTTAGAATGTGTAAATGTCCCAAAAACCTTGTTTCCCAAAGGTCGTACTTGTCTTCTGATCCATCAAAGAACAGTTGCGGGGACAGTGTTCCTGCAGCACGAGTCGCCATTTTGTCCTCTCTCGCGCCTCTCAACTTAGCGCTTGTACTTTGCTAACTTAGCTCGTGGCTCGCGTAATACGTCGCGGTAACTTCTTCGAACACGTATAATCGTTTATTTGCTAAAAGTCCATGGTAAGCTCCGTGTAATACTTCACGTTTGCTTTACCTCCTTATCCTTTGTTTTCTTCGGCACAGATCCGCCCTTACACACCTGCTTCAGCAGCCGTGTCGATCCGTCGGCTCAACGTTGCTTGTAACCTGGGTGTCTGGGCCAATAACCTGTTAAAGCGTGCAAGTCCGGATTCTGGCTTCCACTGCAATAAACGATGCTTTCACGTGTGTTCTCTTTAGCCGCTATTGTGGGCATATTTATTATAACTTTTACTCACAACTTGCATAGCACGTAGCAACAACTACAACCATGACCATGAGCGCCGAACAGGAGAAGGACAACAGGAAACACATACAACATCCTGTAGGCGTCTACAAAATAAAAGCCTCTTTTACACAGGGAGTAAGAGCGCTATAATAACAAATACTTAACATAAGTCATAATAATAAGTCAAAATTATGACTGTTTACTAAAGTACATTCAAAAATGTATGCCACACCAACACACTGCTGTGAAAGGCTAAGTACAAAGGCTGAACTCAAAAGCAAGACCACAACGTACAAATAAAGTTGAGTGTTTTTATTTAACACTTTAACAGGTGAAGTAATACAACACAGATAATATTAATTCTGTGATACCACTGAGTCCGGGGATAAACGTCTGGGCCGCGGGTGGATACGGACCTTGTAAAATTTGGACCTTTTTGGAATTTGCGCATGCGCGAGCGCAGCCTTACCGGATGTCAGGTTCAGCGACCCCTAACCCCTAACCCTAACCCCAACCCCTAACCCTAACGCGCACAATTCTACTCGCAAGGTTTTCAAGAGGGCGGGAAGACAACTGGACACAGGTGGAACACATCAGGGTGGAGCCAGGTAATCAGGGAAAAGCTGAACGCTATCAGGGAGAGGACGTAAAGGATTTCATAAGCCTCGCTGAACCTGACATCCGGTAAGGCTGCGCTCGCGCATGCGCAAATTCCAAATAGGTCCATATTTTACAAGGTCCGTATTTTATGCCACACCGGCTTGGCCGAGCCGGGAAAACCCCAACGGAATCCCCACTAGGGACAAACAGAGGGTGGTCAAAAAACAAGCCAGGTCATACACAGGGAAGCAATCAAACAAGCAACGGTACATGGGGGACAGACAGAACTCACGGTCAGTAATCCAGGCGAAGGTCGAAGCACAGGTAATCGGTGGAGGCTGAGGTATTAAAGGGAGAAGGCAGAGACAGAGTCGGGTACACGAACCAGGTCGTTGACGAGCAGGCAGGATAGGCACAGGCTGAATCAGTGGTCGAAGGACGAAAACGGTAGACAAACGAACGGGATCCAAAAACCGCTGGTGAGTGAGCACAACAAGTTGTAGAACACAAACTGGCAACTAGACAGGGGAAGACACAGGGTTTAAATACACAAGAGGGCGGGAAGACAACTGGACACAGGTGGAACACATCAGGGTGGAGCCAGGTAATCAGGGAAAAGCTGAACGCTATCAGGGAGAGGACGTAAAGACAACAGACAAGACACATGAGGGAAAGTTAACAAAATAAAACAGGAAATGACAAACAAAACAGAAAAGACAGACACAGTCTGGGAGCAGATATGACAACTGCAGCTGACAGACCAGTCCACGGCCTACAGGTCAGAATTTGGAAACAACATTTGGGACCCATATTGCTTCAATATCATGGGCCCCACATGGGAAGCCCATGTGGGTGTAGTCTATGGACTTTTCTTTCATTCATTCACTGTTAGACTATACCAGTGTTTTAAAATTGTAATCCTGCTAAATAACCCCCCCCCCCTTTGTTTTTTTAATAACTAAATTTACCTGTAATCAGCCTACGTTTTTGTTTTTTTTTGTTTTTTTTCTGTAACTGTACGACTACAACTGTACATAATGCCATTACATGTATTCCGTTACCCCCCAAACCCAGTTAAATGGTGTGATATTATTCTAAGAAGCCATAAACTGTGGTAGCCAGGCTTTTCTAAACCATCAGTTTAAGTCATGCGCATTGCAATGTAACAGTCACCGCGCGCGCTTTCATTTGGAATTTATTCGGAGCAGCGCGAGCGGCGGACAGCAGCAACAGTCAGACTGAGCAGGAGTAGCAGCACACTGGTGAGTACCATACCTGTCTCTGTATTATGTTAAATTCCTGTACTGAACCAGAATTAATATCGGAATATTGTGATCTACGACACAGGGGAGTTTACAAAAGTTCTTGTTTTAACTATGTTCTAGTGGGTTTAGCTAACTTTAGCTCATGTTAGTAGTTAAGCTAAACCAACCCCATTAGCCCACATAGCTGTTTTTTATATAGCCCCTCTGGAAATCAAAGGCAGAACAAACACTTTGGAGGCAGTTTAAACAATTTCAAATTCAAAAATCCAAGGTGAATTAACTCAGCAGCCACTAGAGACGGCTTTAGCATCTAGCGTTCCATTAAATTAATAGTGTAGGCCATATCCGTTTCAGCTGCAGTTTTATGATTCTAGGCTTTGTAAGTGTTTGCTTTTCCGAAAGTTCAGGTATGCATTTTAAGGAAATGCTGTCTGACCGACTGCAAATACAAGTTGGATCAGTCGTAAAAAGGCTCAATTTTAATACTGGGATCTTGTTTGTGTATTTCATAATGTGTGTGTGTGCGCAGTGTTGTGCCTGAACGCGTTCATTTAACGATCGTTCATGAACTCCTTCATATTTTGGGCGAACATGAACTGAATGGACTGTATTTCTACCTGATGAACATGAACGTGAACGCGCATATTATGGTGTTTGTGAACGGCGCGCTCTCTCAGTTTAACTTCAATCAAGACAGCGCCAGATTTGAAGTGGTCATCAGCTGGCAGCCCCTTCCTGTCCGACTGTACTGAGTAGATCCCCAATTGTGACAGTGTCATAAAAAGACGCGCAAACAGAAACCCGATCTTCTTTTTTCTTTTAATGTGTGCACTCTTGTTTCATTCTCAGTAATACCACAGCCGCAGTGAGTGGCTGCGCAAAATCCTCTACTGAAGGAAAGTCCAATAATGTGCAGACAGAGCAGGAATATGAAACAGCAGGAAGACTCCTAACATATGAGCACATGCCATGTACTGTGCAGTTTACAGAGACTGATTATAACGGCAACATGTGACAATGAGTGAATCACCGATAAAAAAAAAAAAAAGACACTCATTATGCTTGGCAGCAGAGGATAGGGTCTGGGGGGCCCGGTAAAAGAAGCCTACCTTTGTAATTAACCTACATTTCAGAGCCTGTACTTTCTTGTTATTTGAGTAAATCAGTAGATTACTTCTATTTTTACCAGTATTTTTTATACAAGTATCTGTAGGCTACTTTTACTTCAGTCCAGAATGTGAGTAGGCTACTTTAGCCACCTCTGCCTTCCAGTAATCTTGACACTGGCGTTAGGGTTGAAGCCAGTGATGAATATGACAGCCCTACAATCAAGGCAAAATATCTCAATCACTACCTCTATCTCTGTGAATGGTGTTTTTTTTAATAATAAGGCTAAAATATCTAAACAAACATCAAACAATGACTCAAAATTATATATGAAGATGAAATTTGTTGCATAGTTTCAGCGTTAAAACTGATCAAATAATTGCTGTCTGTGGTTCTAAATGGGCTGTGGCTATAACTTTGAAATATAATAGCTTGCAGCAACATGTTGGGGAAAAAACAAACTATGAAGTTGTTCATTTTTGGAACTGTGAACTTAGTTCAAAATATTTAATTATTAACTTTGAACTGAACTAGCTAATTTTAAAATTTGTGTTTTGAACTTTAAACTAGTTCATGTAGAAAGTGAACACTGTGTGTGTGCAGGTCCCGCAGTAGAGCAATGACAGTGTCTCCCCCAAAATTATGCAATCAGCAGTGCCGCTGCACATAATCCCCACTTCATGGACATTTAAAAAAAAAACTTAAAGCAAGAGGCTCTGAATGTTTGTATTGTTGTGATAATTGTACTTATAATATTTAATATCATATGAAAGGTTAGTGTACACTGTTTGACTGTGAGGGAAATAAAACAGGAATCTGTAAAATGGATTTATGTTATCTGATTTTATTTTATTTACTTATCAAGCATTTAAAATGTGAAAACTGTTACTGATGACAGGAAATAAAAACAATGTAGTTACTGTGGCACAGCTTGTTAACTCTCTCTAAATGCATTTATTTGGTGTCAGTTATTAAGTTTTTCATGTGCATGAAACAAAGTTGTGATTTATCAGACATGTATTACTTCAAAATGGCTAGTTTACGTATTCAAATCAATAAAATATGATGTGGAAACTTCAGTTGAGATGGTCAATTGGAATATTAAATTTCTGTTCTGACAGTTTAACTAGACTAACATCTAACAGTCACAATTTAACCTGAAATTTTATTTTTGGTGGGTGAATGTTAACCACACAGTATTTACCTGTGCAAAAACAAATTATAAAAAGCACCTCCTGTTGACTTCTCTGATTTCTCTCAATCATTGTCTTTTGTCATATTTAGATTTGTCCAGATAACAGTTCTTCACTGTTGGAAAGTGTTCTTCTTTGCCACGTAAGTAATTTGAATGTAATAGTTTGCCATATATGCAGAATTAGGGCTGCAGCTATCAGTTAAATTATTTTTGTAATCAATTCTACCAATTATTTTATTGATTAAGTAATCTAAGAAATTATTTTGCCTTATTAAATAGCAATAAGAAAGATGAGAAAAAATACAAAAAACATATGTCCCTGAAAATGAACAATCAGTTGGGTTTTATTCCTAGACATTCCTTTTAAAATCAGAACTAATCCAATTTATTGCATTCGGTGCATTTAACTTCAGTCCTTCTAAAACAAATAAATGAAAATAATAGTAATAAAGTAAAGTTAAATTTCCCTTTTGCACCCCTTAAAAAAAGTAATGTAGAGATCCCTCTCTGAAAAAATGTTCCCCTCCTAAATGTAGGGATTTCCCAATCAAATTTTTTTCCCCCTTAATCTGAATCATTTGATTTTGAGTATCTGCTGATTAGAAGACTAATTTTGTAATGATTAATCTTTTGACTATTTTTTCAATTAGTGGACTAATCTAAATGACTAATTAAAACAAATAAATAAATCAAGTGTGGCTGTGTGTAATGGGGGAGGGGGGGGTCCCATGCGATGTGGCTCTTTCCTGCAGGTCTGTACTAGGCACTATGCAGAATTCAGAATACTGGTATGTATCTGTTGCGAGTTCTTGTCAATCTTGTCTTCTGGATCCCGTAGTGTGTGAATGTGACAGCGTGTCTCTAAATGGGATCTGGTATAGTGACGGTTTTGGCTGTAAAATGTACTAAATGATGTTTTGTGTAAACTCTGGATGTTGCCGCTTCAGGACACTTGGATTGGAGTGGACGAGCAGTATGGAGGAATGTTACAAAGTTTTTGTGTAGTTTTATGGAGTGTTTCTTCTCATTGATGTTCCATATGTGGATTTTTGGTGCAGATTGAAAACTCCCTGGGTCTCCAGCTACACTTTGAGGAATAAAACACTACACCGAATTTCTCATCAGTATGAGAGTGAGTCAGTAATGATTGAATTTAATTTTTGGGTGAACTATTCCTTTAATGTAAGCCTTTTTTTCCCCTTTTGACTCATCCCTAGGTTGCTATGGTTGCAGATGTAGGGGGCACAAGGCAAATAATGGAATACATTCTGTCAAACCAGCTGGGATTGGAGTATAACATGGTTGCCCGTCACGGGAAAAAGGGGTTTTAAGAACTTGCATCTTTTCAATGTTGTGTATGGTAAGTAAATTAGAGAAGTTCAAATGAAAATCATTTGTTGAAGAACATTCAATCTCTGTATGCAGTCCTTACTAAATTTTATGGACTTCCATTTTTTTTAA
Organism: Sphaeramia orbicularis; assembly: GCF_902148855.1. Classification (NCBI taxonomy): domain Eukaryota; kingdom Metazoa; phylum Chordata; class Actinopteri; order Kurtiformes; family Apogonidae; genus Sphaeramia; species Sphaeramia orbicularis. Next base: position 14,671,172 of record NC_043960.1, read on the forward strand.
TACACACCAGTAAGTTTTTGAGCATGGTGGTGGTTTCAAATTAAAGTACATTAAAGGAAAATATCTCTCAAAATGAATATGCAAGGGATCTCTTTTTCCTTGACTTCCCTATTTAGAGAATTGCTCATCTAATTTTTAAATAATGATACTGAATAAGCTTAAATCAATAAATGCATATAAATAGCAACCTTTTTACATAAATAATGCTGGTTCTACTGGCATTGGCGATCTGAAGCCCTCATTGTACAACTGAAGCCTCAATTTATGTACATAAGTTATTTCTTTTGTTGAATTTAGGCCTTTTAATGTGAAAAAATGTGCATCATTTTATTTTATGACTATTTGCATGCTCCTCACAAAGCTATTATATATATTTATTATGATTATGAGGGAGCATTATAATAAAATGTTTTAAGTTTAAGTACTTCAAAAATATTTTCTTTTGCTAACAATCCATCATGATTATACATCATATCCTTCATGCTTTATATGGCCCTGAAGTTGGCCACTGTCTAATTCTAAATGGTATTTAAAAATAACATGTTTTTAATGTTAACTCATACTGTCAACCAAACTTGTTTTACAGAGGCTCTTAAGAAGAATTCACTGACAGCAAAGGTGAACCAGCAGGAAGCGGAGAGGGCACTGTCAAAATGGTTCATTGGGGCAAGAGACAGAGGAGGACGACAGGCATCCAGACAGTCAGTGCCAAATTAAACAGTATTGAGCAGTGGTGGAATACGACTGATTGTAGAAAATTTGTATTTAGGTACAAATAATGTTACACTTTTAAAATATTGTTAAGTTACAAGTAAAACAACCAAAGTAAAGAAACTATCTTCAACACTAATTTGTTTCATTACATTGTTTTCTTTCCAATGTTAACTAAAAAGTTTGCAAAATGTTGACAAACTGTTGGATTGTTTTTTCTGGAAAACTTATTTTCATTACCATTAAATCTGTTGATCAATTTTTCTATTAATCAGCAAAATATTTGGTACATAAAATATTCGAAAATATTTGACCAAAAACCAGAAAATTTTCATAAATTCAAAGTTTAAATCAAAGAAATTGGCCAATTTTTAAATTAGTTAGAGCCTGACTCAAACTGGTTGGTGATTAAATTATTTATTTATTTATTTATTTATTTATTTGGTTCTGATTAATTGTTGCAGCTCTTGGTTGGATGTTTATTCAAACACTACTCAGTACTCATTTGGGTTTTTTAAAATAACTAATTAGATTACTTTGTGTAATGCATACTCTTTTTACCCTTAGAAGTACAAATATGACCCAGATTTTTTGGGAAAAACAAAGTAATTTAAAAATAAAATTTGTAACTTTTCAAGTTCAAGTTTTGATCTTTAATTGTAAAAAAAAAAAATCAAATAAATACAATTGTGACTTAATTCTGATATTCTTTGAGGTGAATTATTTATATTTAATTTCAACTTATTTTCACATTTGTGGGGAGGTTGTCTATACATAATTTTCTTTTGCAGTTTAGACCATTTCTCAAGTCTGTTTGGATGTCAGCTTATGTTTGATTGACCCCTACCTTTAAAGTCCCAGCAGGACCAGCTAAAAAAAAATTCCATTTCAAGTGCATGCTATATTTGGAACATCTTTGCTGCTTTACTTTCTCATCAGTAGGGGTGGGTGATATGATCCAAAACTGATATCACGATATTTCTCAGAATTTTTGTGATAAGAATATTATTGACGATAACACTTAATATTAATAATTTCTTGTTCTCTCCAGTGTTAATTTAAAATAACTATTCCTCTAGTTTTTAGTAGCTCTTTACTTTGTTAATAATAATAATAATAATAATAATAATAATAACAACAATACATTGCATTTATAAAGCACTTTTCATTCAACAGAATCTCAAAGTGCTACAGAGAGAAGTAAAAAATAAATAAAAAATAAAATACTGTATCAGGATTAAAAGACTAGGTGAATACAACAGAGCATCATGGTGGCCCATAAAAAGCCTGTTGTATATTATCCAACAGATTATCATTTGATGGCACTCATCAGTTCATGTCATGTCCGGTATGATCCTGTAAACTGTTGTCTGAAGCAGCTCATGCCTGTTAGCTTTTGAGTGATGGGTTTTGTGTGCACACGGGTAAAATTGCCATGTTCGATGTTACCATATAGGTTTGTGAATGAGGGAGGCATGTATCATTTTATCTGAAAATTATTCAAATCCTTTCATTCTGGTCAGTGAGGTAACATAGATAGGCATCTTAAAGCCGGAGCCAAGATGGGTCTTGTGTATTTAGCCAAGTTGGGGCCCACTTAACACCTAATGGGTCATTCCATCCTAAATCAACCAGATTTCATAAAGTGCCCCACATGACCCCCTCAGAAAATTCTGAAAAAATTCACACTTGTTCAACTACCAGATAAACGAACACATCCAAAATTTTAATGTCATATCTGTAATAGTTTAGGAGATACAGCCCTTTGAAAATTAATGTTTTTTTTTTTTGTTTTTTTTTAAATTTTATTTTGCAAATTTCTTTTTCGGCCAAGCCAATGGCCCATGTGAGTCTAATGCAGGATAAAACCAGGTTTTACATGGGTCCCAGTTGGGCAAAACGGACAAGATCCATCTTGGTCCCACCTTTAAGTCCTATGTGGGTCCTACATGAGGACAACAGCTAAAATTATTTGCAGGTTCCATGTTGGTCCCATGTTAACTGACCATGTTAGTTTAATGCAGAATTACACTAGGTGTTAAGTGGGCTCCATCGGGGTAAGATATGCAAGACCCATTTTGGTCCCAGCTTTTAGTCCTATGTGGGTCCTAAATGGGGACAACATGAGCTGAAACATGGTTTGCAAGTGGGGTTGTCTGCGGGTTCTATGTTGATTGCATTCTTGCCCATGTGGGTTTAAGGCAGAATTACACTAGGGTCATTCCATGGCAATTCAACCAATGGTCCCCACATGACCCCCTCAGAAAATTCTGAAAAAAAATCACACTTGTTCACCTCCCAGATAAACAAACACATCCAAAATTTTAATGTCATATCTGTAGTAGTTTAGGAGATAAAGCCCTTTGAAAATAATGTTTTTTGTTGTCTTTTTTTTTTTTTTTTTTTTTTTAATTTTGCAAATTTGCTTTTGGTTCAACTTTGAGGAGCTCTTTGTCCTTAGGTATTCAAGCCACACTGCTGAAACTTACTGTCTGGGGTGAAATCCCCCTTAAAAGACCATATTTTGCATCAAAATAATTGTAGGTGTCTTCATGTTTGGTCCATGAGGCCTTGAAATCAGGCCAAAAGGCTAATTCTTCCAAATGTCCTCTCTCTTCAGGCTTGCACTGTGCCATAATGGATGAATGTAGAGACCTAATTTTTTTTGCATGGCCAGTGGCCAGTTAATGAAAATTTGAAATTTTTACCATGTCTTCATATGTTTCAAGATGTTGTGCACAAAATTTTAGATTTGGAATAGAACTGGTTCTATTTTTAATAATTTTTTGCTGCATGACTATATTTTGTTCAAATTGTATACAAACATAGGTGTAAATAGCATTTTTAACAGTAGAATGGCATTGATTATTGCACAAGTTATGATAATACTTGAGATATTTGAACTAGGGTGTGGAACTGCATGATGGTTCAGTCAGAATAATTATAGATTTCCCAGAACTGGCTCAGGTTGATGCCTGTAGTAGAGACTTCTGGGAAATTGGATGGAGCTGGTCAGTTGACCCAATTTCACGAGGGTCAATGACAGAAATGTAGCTAAGATTTCACCAATTCACCAATTTTAAGACAGCCTGTTTGTCTTGATAATGTCTTACTGTGACATTCATCCTTTGAGATCAATCCGACACATTTTTTTCCATGATGAATAAGTTTGTTCAGGATTATGAATAGAATTCCCAAAATTAGGCTGGCCAGCATCATAAAAATTCCGGGAAATCTTAGCTACATTTATAAAATTTATTAAAAAAATATTAAAAATAGAACCAGTTCTATCCCAAAGCTAAAAGTTTGTGCACAACATCTTGAAACATATGAAGACATGGTAAAAATTTCAAAATTTTCATTAACTGGCCACATGGTAATATGGGTGCTCAAATAAAGAGTATTTTTGTGAAAAATTGAAATCGACCCATTTTATCCATTGCCTCACAGCAACACTTTTTGTTGAAATGTAGTCTTTTTGCAGTATATTGTTGCATCTGGACCATAAGAATCCATGCAAAAAAATTAGGTCTCTACATTCATCCATTATGGCACAGTGGAAGCCTGAAGAGAGAGGACATTTGGAAGAATTAGCCTTTTGGCCTGATTTCAAGGCCTCATGGACCAAACATGAAGACACCTACAATTATTTTGATGCAAAATATGGTCTTTTAAGGGGGATTTCACCCCAGACAGTAAGTTTCAGCAGTGCGGCTTGAATACCTAAGGACATAGAGCTCCTCAAATTTGGACCAAAAGCAAATTTGCAAAATAAAAAAACAACAACATTATTTTCAAAGGGCTGTATCTCCTAAACATATGACACATATGACATTAAAATTTTGGATGTGTTTGTTTATCTGGTAGGTGAACAAGTGTGATTTTTTTTCAGAATTTTCTGAGGGGGTCATGTGGGGACCATTGGTTGAATTGCCATGGAATGACCCTAGTGTAATTCTGCCTTAAACCCACATGGGCAAGAATGCAATCAACATAGAACCCGCAGACAACCCCACTTGCAAACCATATTTCAGCTCATGTTGTCCCCATGTAGGACCCATATAGGACTAAAAGCTGGGACCAAAATGGGTCTTGCATATCTTACCCCGATGGAGCCCACTTAACACCTAGTGTAATTCTGCATTAAACTAACATGGTCAGTTAACATGGGGCCAACATGGAACCTGCAAATAATTTTAGCTGTTGTCCTCATGTAGGACCCACATAGGACTTAAAGGTGGGACCAAGATGGATCTTGTCCGTTTTGCCCAACTGGGACCCATGAAAAACCTGGTTTTATCCTGCATTAGACTCACATGGGCCATTGGCTTGGGGCCAACATGGAACCCGCGGACAATCCCACTTGTAACCCATATTTCAGACCATACTGTCCCCATATAGAACCCACATAGGACTTAAAGGTGGGACCAAGATGGGTCCTGTTTGTTTTGCCCAGATGGGGCCCACCTAAAACCTGGTGTCATCCTGCCTGAAACCCACATGGGCAATTTGCTTAGGGCCAAGGTAATGCCCGCGGACAATCCCACTTGCAACCCATTTCAGCCCATATTTCCGCCCATAATGTCCCCATATAGGACCCACATAGGACTTAAAGCTGGGACCAAGATGGGTCCTGTCTGTTTTGCCCAGGTGGGGCCCACCTAAAACCTGGTGTCATCCTGCCAAAAACCAACATGGGCAATTTGCTTAGGGCCAAGGTAATGCCCGCGGACAATCCCACTTGCAACCCATTTCAGCCCATATTTCAGCCCATACTGTCCCCATATAGGACCCACATAGGACTTAAAGCTGGGACCAAGATGGGTCCTATCTGTTTTGCCCAGATGGGGTCCACCTAAAACCTGGTGTCATACTGTCTGAAATCCACATGGGCAATTTCCTTGGGGCCAACATGGAACCTGAAAACAATCCCACTTGAAAACCATATTTCAGCCCATACTGTCCCCATATAGGACCTACATAGGACTTAAAGCTGGGACCAAGTTGGGTCCTATCTGTTTTGCCCAGGTGGGGCCACCTAAAACCTGGTGTCATCCTACCTGAAACCCACATGGGCAGTTTACTTGGGGCCAAGGTAATGCCTGCGGACAATCCCACGTGGGGTGCGATCGGACAATCCCAAATGGGGCCCATTGTTCAGCCCACTTATTGCCCACATGGGCCCCACATAAAAATGTTGGCTGGGATACAGCGAAAAAAGGACTTTAAAAAAGGACAAGACAACATAAAGTAGTAGGAAAAAGTGTAATTACTGACAAATAATCAAAACATGACTGATTACGCACTTGCAGCTCAAACAACAACAACTGTGGCTCCATCAACTATAATGACGACTGTGGCTCCAACAACTACAACCGCAACTCAACCTCCAACAACCACAACCACAGCTCCAACAACCACAACTCAAGGTCCGACAACCACAACTCCAGCTCCAACAACCACAACCGCAGGTCCAACAACCACAACTCCAGCTCCAACAACCACAACCAAAGCTCCAACAACTACAACCACAGCTCCAACAACTACAACTCAAGTTCCAACAACCACAACCGCAGCTCCAGCAACCACAACTGATGTTCCAACAACCACAACCGCAGCTCCAACAACTCCAGCTCCAACAACCACAACTCCAGCTCCAACAACCACAACCGCAGCTCCAACAACCACAACTCCAGCTCCAACAACCACAACTCCAGCTCCAACAACCACAACCTGCAGCTCCAAATACTACAACTCAAGGTCCAACAACCACAACTGCAGCTCCAACAACCACAACTCCAGCTCCAACCACCACAACCGCAGCTCCTACAACCAACACTCCAGCTCCAACAACCACAACCGCAGCTCCAACAACCACAACCACAGCTCTAATAACCACAACTCCAGCTCCAACAACCACAACTCAAGCTCCAACAACTACAACTCCAGCTCCAACCACAACCGCAGCTCCAACAACTACAACTCCAGCTCCAACAACCACAACCGCAGCTCCAACAACCACAACTCCAGCTCAAACAACCACAACCGCAGCTCCAACAACTACAACTCAAGTTCCAACAACCACAACCGCAGCTCCAACAACCACAACTCCAGCTCAAACAACCACAACCGGAGCTCCAACAACTCCAACTCCAACAACCACAACCGCAGCTCCAACAACCACAACTCCAGCTCCAACAACCACAACCGCAGCTCCAACAACCACAACTCCAGCTCCAACAACCACAACTAAAGCTCCAACAACCACAACCGCAGCTCCAACAACCACAACTCAAGTTCCAACAACCACAACTCCAGCTCCAACATCGACAACCGAGGCTCCAACAACTCCAGCTCCAACAACCACAACCGCAGCTTCAACAACCACAACTCCAACAACCAGAACCGCAGCTCAAACAACCACAACTCCAGCTCCAACAACTACAACTCAACCTCCAACAACAACAACCGCAGCTCCAACAACCACAACTGCAGCTCCAACAACACACACAGGTGCAACAACCACAACTCAAGCTCAACAACCCACAACCGCAGCTCCAACAACCACACCTCCAGCTCCAACAAACACAACTCAAGCTCCAACAACCACAACTCCAGCTCCAACAACCACAAATGCAGCTCCTACAACTAGAACTCAAGCTCCAACAACCACAACTCCAGCTCCAACAACCACAACCGCAGTTCCAACAACCCCAACTCCAACAACCACAACTCAAGCTCCAACAACCACAACCACAGCTCCAACAACCACAACTCCAGCTCCAACAACCACAACTCAAGCTCCAACTACCACAACTCAAGCTCCAACAACCACAACCGCAGCTCCAACAACCACAACCGCAGCTCCAAACACTACAACTCAAGCTCCAACAACCACAACCGCAGCTCCAACAATCACAACTCTAGCTCCAACAACCACAACTCAAGCTCCAACAACCACAACTCACGCTCCAACAACCACAACTCACGCTCCAACAACCACAACTCACGCTCCAACAACCACAACTCACGCTCCAACAACCACAACTCCAGCTCCGACAACTCCAGCTCCAACAACCACAACCACAGCTCCAACAACCACAACTATAGCTCCAACAACCACAACTATAGCTCCAACAACCACAACTCCAGCTCCAACAACAAGTCCAGCTCCAACAACCACAACCGCAGCTCCAACAACCACAACCGCAGCTTCAACAACCACAAACCGCAGCTCCAACAACCACAACTCCAAGCTCCAACAACCACAACTCCAGCTCCAACAACCACAACCTCAACCTCCAACAACCACAACCGCAGCTCCAACAACCACAACTGCAGCTCCAACAACCACAACCGCAGTTCCAACAACCACAACCGCAGCTCCAACAACCACAACCGCAGCTCCAACAACCACAACTCCAGCTCCAACAACCACAACCGAGGCTCCAACAACTACAACTCCAGCTCCAACAACCAGCACCGCAGCTTCAACAACCACAACTCCAACAACCACAACTCAAACAACCACTCCAGCTCCAACAACTACAACTCAACTCCAACAACCACAACCGCAGCTCCAACAACCACAACTGCAGCTCCAACAACCACAACCACAGCTGCAACAACCACAACTCAAGCTCCAACAACCACAACCGCAGCTCACACAACCACAACTCCAGCTCCAACAACCACAACTCCAGCTCCAACAACCACAACTCAGGCTCCAACAACCACAAATCAAGCTCCAACAACCACAACTCCAGCTCCAACAACCACAACCGCAGCTCCAACAACCACAACTCCAACAACCACAACCGAGGCTCCAACAACTACAACTCCAGCTCCAACAACCACAACCACAGCTCCAACAACCACAACTATAGCTCCAACAACCACAACTATAGCTCCAACAACCACAACTCCAGCTCCAACAACAAGTCCAGCTCCAACAACCACAACCGCAGCTCCAACAACCACAACCGCAGATCAAACAACCACAACCGCAGCTCCAACAACCACAACTCAAGCTCCAACAACCACAACTCCAGCTCCAACAACCACAACCGCAGCTCCAACAACCACAACTCCAGCTCCAACAACCACAACCGCAGCTCCGACAACCACAACCGCAGATCCAACAACCACAACCGCAGCTCCAACAACTACAACTCCAGCTCCAACAACCACAACCGCAGCTCCAACAACCACAACTCCAGCTCAAACAACCACAACCGCAGCTCCAACAACTCCAACTCCAACAACCACAACCGCAGCTCCAACAACCACAACTCCAGCTCCAACAACCACAACCGCAGCTCCAACAACCACAACTCCAGCTCCAACAACCACAACTAAAGCTCCAACAACCACAACCGCAGCTCCAACAACCACAACTCAAGTTCCAACAACCACAACTCCAGCTCCAACATCGACAACCGAGGCTCCAACAACTCCAGCTCCAACAACCACAACCGCAGCTTCAACAACCACAACTCCAACAACCAGAACCGCAGCTCAAACAACCACAACTCCAGCTCCAACAACTACAACTCAACCTCCAACAACAACAACCGCAGCTCCAACAACCACAACTGCAGCTCCAACAACCACAACCACAGCTGCAACAACCACAACTCAAGCTCCAACAACCACAACCGCAGCTCCAACAACCACAACTCAAGCTCCAACAACCACAACTCAAGCTCCAACAACCACAACTCAGCTCCAACAACCACAAATGCAGCTCCTACAACTACAACTCAAGCTCCAACAACCACAACTCCAGCTCCAACAACCACAACCGCAGCTCCAACAACCACAACTCAAGCTCCAACAACCACAACCACAGCTCCAACAACCACAACTCCAGCTCCAACAACCACAACTCAAGCTCCAACAACCACAACTCAAGCTCCAACAACCACAACCGCAGCTCCAACAACCACAACCGCAAGCTCCAACAACCACAACTCAAGCTCCAACAACCACAACCGCAGCTCCAACAATCACAACTCTAGCTCCAACAACCACAACTCAAGCTCCAACAACCACAACTCACGCTCCAACAACCACAACTCACGCTCCAACAACCACAACTCACGCTCCAACAACCACAACTCACGCTCCAACAACCACAACTCCAGCTCCGACAACTCCAGCTCCAACAACCACAACCACAGCTCCAACAACCACAACTATAGCTCCAACAACCACAACTATAGCTCCAACAACCACAACTCCAGCTCCAACAACAAGTCCAGCTCCAACAACCACAACCGCAGCTCCAACAACCACAACCGCAGATCAAACAACCACAACCGCAGCTCCAACAACCACAACTCAAGCTCCAACAACCACAACTCCAGCTCCAACAACTACAACTCAACCTCCAACAACAACAACCGCAGCTCCAACAACCACAACTGCAGCCAACAACAACAAACCACAGGTGCAACAACCAAACTCAAGCTCCAACAACCACAACGCAGCTCCAACAACCACAACTCCATCTCCAACAACCACAACTCAAGCTCCAACAACCACAAATCAAGCTCCAACAACCACAACTCCAGCTCCAACAACCACAACCGCAGCTCCAACAACCACAACTCAAGCTCCAACAACCACAACCGCAGCTCCAACAACCACAACTCCAGCTCCAACAACCACAACTCAAGCTCCAACAACCACACTCAACGCCAACAACCACAACCGCAGCTCCAACAACCACAACCGCAGCTCCAAACACACAACTCAAGCTCCAACAACCACAACACCAGCGCTCCACATCACAACCTCTAGCTCCAACAACCACAACTCAAGCTCCAACAACCACAACTCACGCTCCAACAACCACAACTCACGCTCCAACAACCACAACTCCAGCTCCAACAACCACAACTCACGCTCCAACAACCACAACTCCAGCTCCGACAACTCCAGCTCCAACCACCAAACCACAGCCAACAACCACAACTATAGCTCCAACAACCACAATATAGCTCCAACAACCACAACTCCAGCTCCAACAACAAGTCCAGCTCCAACAAACCACAACCGCAGCTCCAACAACCACAACGCAGATCAAACAACCACAACCGCAGCTCCAACAACACAACTCAAGCCCAACAACCACAACTCCAGCTCCAACAACCACAACGCAGCTCCAACAACCACAACTCCAGCTCCAACAACCAACCACAACCGCAGCTCCAACAACCACAACCGCAGCTCCAACAACCACAACCGCAGCTCCAACAACCACAACCGCAGCTCCAACAACCACAACTCCAGCTCCAACAACCACAACCGAGGCTCCAACAACTACAACTCCAGCTCCAACAACCACAACCGCAGCTTCAACAACCACAACTCCAACAACCACAACCGCAGCTCAAACAACCACAACTCCAGCTCCAACAACTACAACTCAACCTCCAACAACCACAACCGCAGCTCCAACAACCACAACTGCAGCTCCAACAACCACAACCACAGCTGCAACAACCACAACTCCAAGCTCCAACAACCACAACCGCAGCTCACACAACCACAACTCCAGCTCCAACAACCACAACTCCAGCTCCAACAACCACAACTCCAGCTCCAACAACCACAACTCAGGCTCCAACAACCACAAATGCAACTCCTACAACTACAACTCAAGCTCCAACAACCACAACTCCAGCTCCAACAACCACAACCGCAGCTCGAACAACCACAACTCCAACTCCAACAACCACAACCGAGGCTCCAACAACTACAACTCCAGCTCCAACAACCACAACCGCGGCTTCAACAACAAGAACTCCAACAACCACAACCGCAGCTCAAACAACCAAAACTCCAGCTCCAACAACTACAACTCAACCTCCAACAACCACAACCGCAGCTCCAACAACCACAACCGCAGCTCCAACAACCACAACTCCAGCTCCAACAACCACAACTCAAGCTCCAACAACCACAAATGCAGCTCCAAATACCACAACTCAAGCTCCAACAACTACAACTCAAGCTCCAACAACCACAACTCCAGCTCCAACAACCACAACCGCAGCTCCAACAACCACAACTCCAACTCCAACAACCACAACTCAAGCTCCAACAACCACAACCACAGCTCCAACAACCACAGCTCCAGCTCCAACAACCACAACCGCAGCTCCAACAACTACAACTCAAGCTCCAACAACCACAACCGCAGCTCCAGCAACCAATACCGCAGCTCCAACAACCACAACTCCAGCTCCAACAACCACAACCCCACCTCCAACAACCACAACCGCAGCTCCAACAACCACAACCGCAGCTCCAACAACCACAACCGCAAATCCGACAACCACAACCGAAGCTCCGACACCACAACTCAATTCCCAACCAACAACCACAACCGCAGCTTCAACAACCACAACTCCAACAACCACAACTGCAGCTCAAACAACCACAACTCCAACTCCAACAACCACAACTCAACCTCCAACAACCACAACCGCAGCTCCAACAACTACAACCTATCCAACAACCACAACCGCAGCTCCAACAACCACAACTCCAGCTCAAACAACCACAACCTCAGCTCCAACAACTACAACTCAAGCTCCAACAACCACAACCGCAGCTCCAACAACCGCATCTCTAGCTCCAACTACCTCAATCTTAGGTCCAACAACCACAACCACAGCTCAAATAACCACGACCGCAGCTCCAACAACCACAATTCCAGCTCCAACAACCACAATTGCAGTTCCAACAACCACAACTGAAGCTCCAACAACC